>NC_060954.1:11588726-11595006 GCF_022045245.1 Lucilia cuprina
GTTCTAGTTCAGTTCTAGTTCAGTTCTAGTTCAGTTCTAGTTCAGTTCTAGTTCAGTTCTAGTTCAGTTCTAGTTCAGTTCTAGTTCAGTTCTAGTTCAGTTCAGGTCAGTTCTAGTTCAGTTCTAGTTCAGTTCTAGTTCTAGTTCAGTTCCAGTTCAGTTCAGTTCTAGTTCCGTTCTAATTCAGTTCTATTTCAGTTCTGCTTTAATATTGTTTCAGTTCTCCTTTAACATTATTTCAGCAATAGTAGGAGGACCGCTTCCTCGATCTGCCGTGATTGTATATGTATAAAGATGAGTTTGTGTTATGTTATGTGTGTGGTAGTGTGTATGTTTGACTTTTTTATTTTCCGTAAAAATGATTTGCATGTCAGTTGAATAATTGACTCCAAATGTTGTCGCATTTAAAGGCAACCACTAAATTGAGAAATGGAAAACATGGTTTAAAGGTTGCTTTGACAGATGATAGTGATATACATATATAGAGAGAGGGAATTTTAAGGAGATTAATATTAAAGTTTTTTTTTTTTGTGGAAAGTATAAACATTTAAAAGTTAAATTTAAAGATAATTAAATCTAATAAAAAAAAATCCTGAATAAAATAATTTTATTACAAAAAAGATGGTTAAAAATGATTTTAGAAAAGTTTTCCTAAGATTTATTTTACATCGAAAACTGTAAACAATTCAACTCAATCTACAACTGAGCAGATTAATGGTTATTTTTGCATACATAAGTTTTTCAGCATATCTTGTTACATGTCTTCTTCAAATTTTAATAAAACTCGTTTGTATCACATTGTTTATAATGCATTTTTTTACAAACTGAATGTTTATAAACATTTAACCCTCAACGGACCTTTTTAAACAAATCTTATCAACATTCCCACTATAAAAAAACAACTCAAAATTTTATAACAATTATAAAAAAACAAACATTACTCACTCTTTTTACACTCACACTTCATTACAACCAATTAACCCTCTTAAGTGTCTGTGGAACAAAACTACTCAATGTAAAACTCTCTCTCTCTGTCTGCCTCGTCTCAACATTACAATGCACTCAAATGTAAATACCTTAAGGCAACATATGTATTTATAAGATACTTATGTTAATGTTTCTGTTCTCTTGTAAATGTTACCGTTGTTTTATGACTTAACAGTTTTTAAAACTGTTAATGAACATGAATCATATGTTTATGTTAATTATGCCTTTTAAATGTTTGTACAAATGTATTTTTTTAATAGTTGTTGTTTGTTTTTTAGTCTTTTTTCGGCAGATTTTATTGTTTTGTGTATTTCTGGTTTATTTAGCAGCAGCGATCGATTTGCTGCTGCTGAGGCTGCTAGAAAACAAGTTTAAATGTTAAGCATATGTATTCAGTTTTTTTTTGGCTAAAAGATCACGAATTTATTGTTTTGTATATTTATACCCTACACCACTTTAGTGGGGAGGGTATATTAGGTTTGTGCTGATGTTTGTAACGCATAATAATATTGGTCCTATACCCACCAATCGGCTTAGAATCATTTTCTGAGTCGATTTAGCTATGTCCGTGCGTCCGTCTGTCTATCTGTCTGTCTGTCTGTCTGTCTGTCTGTAATCAAACTACAGACCGATAATTAAAGATAATTGAATGAAATTTGGTACATGATCTGCTGTTGTCCCAGGGACGAACCCTATTGAAAATGGTTCAGATCGGTCCATTCCAGGTGTAGGGTATTATATGGTCGGTCTCGCCCGACTATAACTTCTTACTTGTTTTGTGGTTGTTTTTGTTTTTGCTGTAGGGTCTGCTGATGTTAAACTTCTTTTTTAGTGGTAATTGTTGATGTTTAATGTTTCTTTTATAACGATTTTTTGTTGCTGTTGTTAGTGGTTAATTGTGCTGTTTTTTTTTTCTTAATGTAAATCTTAAATGCATTATAACTTGAATAAAAAAAGTTTAAATTTATTGTCGTTAAATTTAGTATTATTTGGTGCAAACTTTATAAACTTGTTTTTGAAAGGTATGTTGTATGAGAAGTATGTTAAAGAAACATTCGGCATAATGTTGCAATGAAAACAATGTTTAGATACAAAAGGATAAAAAACACATCTGTAAAGGCAAATCATTTTATACAAAAACATCTTAAGTAAACAATTTTTAAACAAAACTTAAAAAAAAACTTTTCTTAAAACTAACAAAAAGATTTATTAATTTAAAAAAAAAAAAAATTCCATTTTTAATACATTTACTTTAAGTTTTTGTTTCTGTTTTCATTTACATCTTAAGTAAATTAAATTAACGTGTATTTCACACATTTATTTTAATTTAGCTTTTTTTAACAACTTTTGAACTATTTAACACATTTCGTTTACTGTGTTCGTTTAAAAACAGCGTTTCAAGGTTGTGAGACACACACATGAAATGCATATTGATGTTGAGATAAAAAGTAAATATTTATTAAAATTTAGTAATATTTCATATTGATAAAAAAATAATGTAAGCATATGTAACGAAAACAAGTTTAATTTAACTAAAAGTTTTTCTGTAAAATATTAAAAAATCATAACTTTAAGCAGAAGTTTTTTTGTAGAACATAAGCACATGAGAAACTTGCAACAAACTAACAAACTAACTAACTAACTAACTAACTAACTAACTAACTAACTAACTAACTAACTTACTTACTTACTAACTAACTAACTAACTAACTGACTAACTAACTAACTAACTGTTCTATTTTTGTTCTAGTTCTGTTCCAATTCTGTTCTAGTTCTGTTTTAGTTCATTTCTAGTTCTGTTCTAGTTCTGTTCTAGTTCTCTTCTAGTTTTGTTCTAGTTCCACTTCTGTTCTAGTTCTGTTCTAGTTCTAGTCTAGTTCTGTTCCAGTTCTGTTCCAGTTCTGTTCTAGTTCTGTTCTAGTTCTGTTCTAGTTCTGTTCTAGTTCTGTTCTAGTTCTGTTCTAGTTCTGTTCTAGTTCTGTTCTAGTTCTGTTCTAGTTCTGTTCTAGTTCTGTTCTAGTTCTGTTCTAGTTCTGTTCTAGTTCTGTTCTAGTTCTGTTCTAGTTCTCTTCTAGTTCTGTTCTAATTCTGTTCTAGTTCTGTTCTGGTTCTGTTCTGGTTGCAGTTTATAAAGCGTGTCTAAAATCAGTAGCAGCTTTTCTATAGTCTTTACTCGAGTTTAGTTTATAGTCACATCTATGTATAACTTAATTATCTATAGACAGTTTATATTATAACTTTATTTTCAACAAACCTACTTGACATTTATATATATGCATTTATTAGCAATTCAAACAAACATTCTCGTTTCTAATTATTTATCTTAATCTTAAATAACAATGACATTTTGTTTAAAAAAAGCTATAAAAAAATCTAACTGCACTTTTATTAACATTTAAATGATCTTTAAAATAGAGCAATATTATAAAAATAAACTGGTCAAATACTCTGTTAGCAACAATGTAAAGCCAGGTTAGTCATTTTTAGGTTGGTTCAGATAACACACGATTAAAGCGAAGCCTTAAATAAAGTCAGGTTTAAATACTTTTAGCAAGAAAATTAAAAAAAAAAAAAAACTATAACTAAAATAACAACAAAATATAAAAATCGACTTTCACAAATTCAATAAAATATATATATATTTTTCTTAATACATAAATTGTTTTTGCTAAAAATTAAAGTGCAAAAAAAAACGAAACTGAAAACACACAAAAGACCCTAAGAAACAAAATCAACAAAAAAATATATAAATAAATATTTAAAAGTCATTCTTGTAAGTCTGTCCAGTCTGCATATACTAAACTACAGCAGTCGGCCCAAAAGCCACAACAAAAACCTAAATATCTACATCTATAAGATGCAGAGAACAACAATCCAAGAGATACCCAAACTCACTAGTAAAAGAGAGGGAAAAGAGAATTGTTAATGTTAAAAAAATAAAACAAAACTAAAAGTAGTTCTTTAAACCGGTTGCAACAAAAATCAAAAGTTGTTGTACAGATTTTAAAAGCGTCGTTAAGGTCCGTCTACATAAGAGACTGCTGCGCCTTTTTCAAATCATTGGATGCTGTGTATCTGATAAATGTCTGTCTTTCTGTTCCTCTAACTTAACGTCCGTCGTTTTGTTGAAGTTCTCTTTGTGTCTTGAACTTAAGCTTTTAAATCTATGTAGTAGATTGTTTGTGTGTGTTTGTCTCGTCTGTTTAGACAAGAACTTTAGGCCTCTGCGCATGCGCCCAGCACCCAAAAGATATAAAGATAATAATGCCGCATAGACTACAATAACTAACGTCATTTGAACTATACAGTGTTCGGCTCAAACAAAAAAACGCATACTGGCATTTAAATTTTGTTTTTTTTTTTTTAGAAATTAAAAAAAGTTCTTGTGTTTTTTTTTTCTTCTGTAAATTCTTTAAACAAGTTTTTCTTTAGTTCGTGATCTGTTGCTTTTTCCTGTTAATGATCTGAGTTTTTGAAAAAAAAACTACAAAATTGTTAAAATTAATTTAGTTTTTTCTGCTTGCTTGTATAGTTTTTTTTTCAATTCGTTCCACATTTTATTTTTAATTAGTAACCTGCAGTTTTTTCAGTTTTTTTTTTTAAGTTTTAATCATAAATAGTTAACACTTTAAATTAACGTTTTTTCCCCTCTTTCATAGAAGGTTAATTTGCTGCAAGTTTATGAAGTTGTTTGAAAATGTTTAAAACGTTGAGCAGCGAGTGTGTTTGCAGAAGATAAACTAATATAATTTGTACACAAATAATTAAAGTTATCGAAAGGAAAGTTATCGAGTTAAAAAATTCTGTTATCGAAAACTTTTTCAAAGAAAAGTTAAGTTATCGATATCTTTACAAAAAAATTAAGTTGACAACTATTTCAAAGGAAGTTAAAGTTATCCACAACATTCGGAAATTAATAATGAAGAAAATTTCTGTTCTAGTTCTGTTCTAGTTCTGTTCTAGTTCTGTTCTAGTTCTGTTCTAGTTCTGTTCTAGTTCTGTTCTAGTTCTGTTCTAGTTCTGTTCTAGTTCTGTTCTAGTTTCTGTTCTAGTTCTGTTCTAGTTCTGTTCTAGATCTGTTCTAGTTCTGTTCTAGTTCTGTTCTAGTTCTGTTCTAGTTATGTTCTAGTTCTGTTCTAGTTTTGTTCTAGTTCTGTTCTAGTTCTGTTCTAGTTCTGTTCTAGTTCTGTTCTAGTTCTGTTCTAGTTCTGTTCTAGTTATGTTCTAGTTCTGTTCTAGTTCTGTTCTAGTTCTGTTCTAGTTCTGTTCTAGTTCTGTTCTAGTTCTGTTCTAGTTCTGTTCTAGTTCTGTTCTAGTTCTGTTTTAGTTCCGTTCTAATTCTGTTCTAGTTCTGTTCTAGTTCTGTTTTAGTTCTGTTCTAGTTCTGTTCTAGTTCTGTTTTAGTTCTGTTTTAGTTTTGTTTTAGTTCTGTTCTAGTTCTGTTCTAGTTCTGTTCTAGTTCTGTTCTAGTTCTGTTCTAGTTCTGTTCTAGTTCTGTTCTAGTTCTGTTCTAGTTCTGTTCTAGTTCTGTTCTAGTTCTGTTCTAGTTCTGTTCTAGTTCTGTTCTAGTTCTGTTCTAGTTCTGTTCTAGTTCTGGTTCTAGTTCTGTTCTAGTTCTGTTCTAGTTCTTTTCTAGTTCTTTTCTAGTTCTGTTTTAGTTCTATTCTAGTTCTGTTCTAGTTCCGTTCTAGTTCTGTTTTAGCTCTGTTCTGTTCTAGTTCTGTTCTAGTTCTGTTCTAGTTCTGTTCTAGTTCTGTTCTAGTTCTGTTCTAGTTCTGTTCTAGTTCTGTTCTAGTTCTGTTCTAGTTCTGTTCTAGTTCTGTTCTAGTTCTGTTCTAGTTCTGTTCTAGTTCTGTTCTAGTTCTGTTCTAGTTCTGTTCTAGTTCTGTTCTAGTTCTGTTCTAGTTCTGTTCTAGTTCTGTTCTAGTTCTAGTTCTAGTTCTGTTCTAGTTCTGTATTAGTTCTGTATTAGTTCTGTTCTAGTTCTGTTCTAGTTCTGTTCTAGTTCTGTTCTAGTTCTGTTCTAGTTCTGTTCTAGTTCTGTTCTAGTTCTGTTTTAGTTCTGTTCAAGTTCTGTTCTAGTTCTGTTCTAGTTTTGTTCTAGTTCTGTTCTAGTTTGTTCTAGTTCTGTTCTAGTTCTAGTTCTAGTTTTGTTCTAGTTCTAGTTTTGTTCTAGTTCTAGTTTTGTTCTAGTTTTGTTCTAGTTCTGTTCTAATTCTGTTCTAGTTCTGTTCTAGTTCTGTTCTAGTTCTGTTCTAGTTCTGTTCTAGTTCTGTTCTAGTTCTGTTCTAGT
>NC_060954.1:11595106-11596730 GCF_022045245.1 Lucilia cuprina
TTAGTTAGTTAGTTAGTTAGTTAGTTAGTTAGTTAGTTAGTTAGTTAGTTAGTTAGTTAGTTAGTTAGTTAGTTAGTTAGTTAGTTAGTTAGTAAGTTATTTAGTTATCGATAATCGTTTTTAATTAAATAAAACTGTTTCGAAATTTTGAAAAAAGTGAAATCAAATTATTTTCATTGCCTCAAAAAATTTTGTTTTAAAACTATTTTAATGTTTTCTATTTCAACTGCAGTTGTGATCTATAAATATTGTCTTTTAAATAGCGGAAAATTTTCGATATTTTTTTCATATTTGAAAAACGTCACAAATTTTTAATGAATACTAAAATACTAGAATGTCACAAAATTAAATTAATTTTAAATGGCTGTCAAATGTTAAATAAATAGAAACCACCTCCTCTAAGTATACAAATTTTCAAAACTATAAATTATAAAATTTTAACAAATACCAAAGATTTTCCAATATCTTGTTGTTGTTGTTTTTCAGGAGGAGGGAGGCTAAAAGAAAATTTTCGTGAAAACTCTTTAAAATAAAAACAAAAATACACACAAATATATATTTCTTTTTGGTATAGAAATATAGGAAAACAGAACTATATAAACCTATTAAAAACAACAACACAAAATACATCAAGAAATTTGTAGGAAAAAAATGAAAATTGATTTTTTGTGTTTTTTTATAAATTTGAAAAGATTTTTACGTGCGCGAGTATCTACGTACAATCAAATGTACAATATATACACAAATTGTATCTCAGAGTTTGTGTAACTACAAACAAACACACTGAGGAATGGACAGACAGACAGACAAACAGATATACAATCATATATTTGTTTTCTATTTATTTTTCACTGACTCTTTTGAAACACACTCTTTGAACGCATACAAGAAAGAACACATGTGTGTGAGTGTGTGTTCTTTTTTGGAATACCACAACGCTATGTGCAAGATACAATCCGACAACAGCAACAACAACAATTAAAACAGCCACTAACTGTTCTTTACGCCCCCGCAATGTTTTCATTTTGTTGTACTTGTATCTACAATATATAGTTTTCATTTGTCGTTGTTATTGTTGTTGTTGTTTTCCTATTTTTACTAATAATAGATTGATTTACATTCTTTTATTTTTTCTTTCAACACACAACTACAACAATGTATGTAGTTTTTTTTTCCAATTGGAATAGTTGTTCTTATTAATGCTGTTGTAATACAGGAACACGTCTGATATAAAATAACAGATAAAAAATTACACGGTTTTTGTTTATAGATCAAGAGAAAAACCAAAACAACACATTTAAAAATTTGCTGAATTTTGTTTAAATAAACAAAACTGAAAAAAAACTTGAATTTGGCCCAAAAATATCTAGATCGAAATATTTAGTATAAATATTATAATTTATAACAGAACTAGAACAGAATTAGAACATAACTAGAAAAGAACTAGAACAGAACAAGAGAAGAACTAGAACAGAAATAGAACATAACTGGAACAGAACTAGAACAGAACTACAATAGAACTTGAACAGAACTAGAACAGAACTAGAATAGAACTAGAACAGAACTAGAACAGAACTAGAACAGAACTAGAACAGAACTAGAACAGAACTAGAACAGAACTAGA
>NC_060954.1:11596830-11631133 GCF_022045245.1 Lucilia cuprina
GTTCAGTTCTAGTTCAGTTCTAGTTCAGTTCTAGTTCAGTTCTAGTTCAGTTCTAGTTCAGTTCTAGTTCAGTTCTAGTTCAGTTCTTGTTCAGTTCTAGTTCAGGTTGATAAATTTGCTTTTGCTTAGAAAAGTTCTCCATTACTCTACGATTCTTTACCAAATTTACCGATAACTTCACTTTTCTTCAGTTTTAACGATTGTATTACTATTCTACTAAAAATTTATCGACAACCTTAATTTTCTATAGAAAATTTATAAATAACTTTTACGAAACTTAACGATGACATATCCTGTTTATATAAAAGTTATCGCTTACTTTTCATTTCTTTATACAAGTTTGCTAAACTTTACGATAATTGTACTTTTCTTTAGAAAACTTAACTTAACGATATCATTACATTTCTATAAAAAAAATTACGATAACTTTCCACAGTAATCGGAATTTTTACTTTTCTATAGAAATATACCCATAACTTAATTTTTTTTTTAGAATCGTTTAACAAATCGTTTCTCTTTATAAAACATTTATCCTCACTCAACTTTTTTATACAAGTTATCGATAACTTAACCTTTCTAACTGTTTCTAATAAAATTCGAACAATACTTTCATTTTCTGTTTAAAAAAATATCGATGACCTTAATTTGTTCCATAAACTAAAAATATCAAATAAAAAAATATCATTTTCCAAAATAAGTGAAATGAAATCATTTTATTTTATAATATTCTCCCCCACATCCATTAAAATATAATAATAACAGACACCAAAAACTGAAACTGCGTCAGCATCATTCTAATGCATAAAAAAAATTGAAATTAAAATCTTTTACCAGTTTGCACAACTAGAAAGATTTAAATTTCTCTCTTACTTTCTACTCCTCTCTTTACACTCCCATAACAATATCACTTTGAACAAAAACACTAATAAGATCACGAAATAAAGGCGAGAGAATGAAAGCAGGAATATTCTTAGCAGAAATAAATATCCAATCAGTTTAATATTATAAATGAAACGATGCAAATTATTTTAAATAGTTTTTAAGTTTTATTGACCATTTGACATATTGTTGGAAATGTTGACAACAATAACAAGTACTGTCGTCATCATAGTCAATAGAGAGTGAATGATTGAATGGGTTTTTTTACGTGCGAATTAAGTAGTAGACATTCATATGCACCCACCTTATTAATGAGATTTTTATGTTTATGAAACTTCGTGGGTTGTTTGGGAAATCTTAGAAAGGGTAAAATATGATGTAAGTTCTCTCTATATAAAGAAGTAATAACTCTAAGCGATTGATTGAAATTCTGTGAGACAGCCGATAAGTTCTAGTTTCGTTCCAGTTCAGTTCTAGTTCAGTTCTAGTTCTAGTTCTAGCTCAGTTCTAGTTCAGTTCTAGTTCAGTTCTAGTTCAGTTCTAGTTCAGTTCTAGTTCAGTTCTAGTTCAGTTCTAGTTTAGTTCTAGTTATAGTTCAGTGCTAGCTCAGTTCTAGTTTAGTTCTAGTTCAATTCTAGCTCAGTTCTAGTTCAGTTCTAGTTCAGTTCTAGTTCAGTTCTAGTTCAGTTCTAGTTCAGTTCTAGTTCAGTTCTAGTTCAGTTCTAGTTCAGTTCTAGTTCAGTTCTAGTTCAGTTCTAGTTCAGTTCTAGTTCAGTTCTAGTTCAGTTCTAGTTCAGTTCTAGTTCAGTGTTCTAGTTCTTCAGTTCTAGTTCAGTTCTAGTTCAGTTCTAGTTCAGTTCTAGTTCAGTTCTAGTTCAGTTCTAGTTCAGTTCTAGTTCAGTTCTAGTTCAGTTCTAGTTCAGTTCTAGTTCAGTTCTAGTTCAGTTCTAGTTCAGTTCTAGTTCAGTTCTAGTTCAGTTCTAGTTTAGTTCTAGTTATAGTTCAGTGCTAGCTCAGTTCTAGTTTAGTTCTAGTTCAATTCTAGCTCAGTTCTAGTTCAGTTCTAGTTCAGTTCTAGTTCAGTTCTAGTTCAGTTCTAGTTCAGTTCTAGTTCAGTTCTAGTTCAGTTCTAGTTCAGTTCTAGTTCAGTTCTAGTTCAGTTTCTAGTTCAGTTCTAGTTCAGTTCTAGTTCAGTTCTAGTTCAGTTCTAGTTCAGTTCTAGTTCAGTTCTAGTTCAGTTCTAGTTCAGTTCTAGTTTCAGTTCTAGTTCAGTTCTAGTTCAGTTCTAGTTCAGTTCTAGTTCAGTTCTAGTTCAGTTCTAGTTCAGTTCTAGTTCAGTTCTAGTTCAGTTCTAGTTCAGTTCTAGTTCAGTTCTAGTTCAGTTCTAGTTCAGTTCTAGTTCAGTTCTAGTTCAGTTCTAGTTCAGTTCTAGTGCAGTTCGAGTTCAGTTCTAGTTCAGTTCTAGTTCAGTTCTAGTTCAGTTCTAGTTCAGTTCTAGTTCAGTTCTAGTTCAGTTCTAGTTCAGTTCTAGTTCAGTTCTAGTTCAGTTCTAGTTCAGTTCTAGTTCAGTTCTAGTTCAGTTCTAGTTCAGTTCTAGTTCAGTTCTAGTTCAGTTCTAGTTCAGTTCTAGTTCAGTTCTAGTTCAGTTCTAGTTCAGTTCTAGTTCAGTTCTAGTTCAGTTCTAGTTCAGTTCTAGTGCAGTTCGAGTTCAGTTCTAGTTCAGTTCTAGGTCAGTTCTAGTTCAGTTCTAGTTCAGTTCTAGTTCAGTTCTAGTTCAGTTCTAGTTCAGTTCTAGTTCAGTTCTAGTTCAGTTCTAGTTCAGTTCTAGTTCAGTTCTAGTTCAGTTCTAGTTCAGTTCTAGTTCAGTTCTAGTTCAGTTCTAGTTCAGTTCTAGTTCAGTTCTAGTTCAGTTCTAGTTCAGTTCTAGTTCAGTTCTAGTTCAGTTCTAGTTCAGTTCTAGTTCAGTTCTAGTTCAGTTCTAGTTCAGTTCTAGTTCAGTTCTAGTTCAGTTCTAGTTCAGTTCTAGTTCAGTTCTAGTTCAGTTCTAGTTCAGTTCTAGTTCAGTTCTAGTTCTGTTATGGTGAAACTTTTGTTAAGCACTGTAATTTGTCTTGTTTTTATAATAAGCACCTATTATTAAGAGATTTGACTATGACTCTCTTGAAACATGCAGATTTAGCTCGTGCAGAAATATATAAAACACATGGTTTATTAATATATTTAAAAAAACAATTTACTTATTGAAGGCAAATAGACAAAAAGTCTTAATAAAAAGTTAACAAGATTTTTTATAAAAATTAAACAATTTTTTATAAATTTAATTAATTTTAGAAATAAGTTCATTTATAAAATTAATTTTATAATTAATCTTAGAACAAATTATTTCAAACGACAAATAGTGAAAAAAATAAAAAAAATTTACTATAATTTTTTTTAGTTTAACGAATAATTCCAATTGGTTTTGTTATTGAACTCTTTGGATTTCAGTTTCAAAAGATACTTTTCTAACTAAAGGGAGCATTTTCTCTTTTTATAAGTTTAGATAATTTATAAAATGCTCTTATTACAAACATTTCAAACTCTTTTGTGAATTGAATTTCTGTTTATATTTTCTGTGAGTATAATATCTTCACTATTTGTTTAATGTTAATGAAATTTTTGTGGTTGAAAAAAAAGAACACTTTTTATACAAACAGGAGTATTTTGAGCGAAAAAAAGAAAATAATAGAAAACAAAAAACACTAACAATATTATGGTCTGCAAAATATTTTATTGGGGTTTTTGTTTTCTATCTTTGTGTTTGCGTTTGTTTTATTTTTTTTCTCTCTCATTTAATGTGTTTGAATTTTTATGTTTGTGTGTATGTTTGTTATTTTATTTTTCTTGAGGGGGCCATGCTTACACACAGATACTCTACCACCACTACTCTTGTAGGAAACTGGTTGTAGTATTTTGTTTCTGCTGCTTCTTTTTCACTATCTCAAGCTTGTTCTTTTTCTACTGCTGCTTGGCTGTTGATGGTTTTTGGTTTTTTTATTGTTTTGTTTGTGTTTTCAATAAGAGTGAATTTAAATTCGTTGTTGAGTTGTATAGCTGCCAGATGTGACGAATAATAACCAAATAAATGACGATTTGATAAATTCACAAAACTTTTCTAAATGAAAACTTTATAACACAGAACATTAAAAAAATAAAACAATTTTGGAACTTTTCCAGGAAAAAAAACTTTCTTAAGCTAATTTTCAAAAAACATTGATAAAAGCTTAATTAAAATAGAAGCTCCTTAAAAAAATAAAAGAAATCAGAAAACATCAGAACTCAACTAGAAATGAACTTGAACTAAATCTAAATAAAAACTGTACCAGAGCTGAACTAGAACTAGAACTAGAATTGAACTAGAACTGAACCAAAGTTGAACTAGAACTGAACTAGAGCTGAACTAGAACTGAACTAGAACCGAACTAGAACCGAACTAGAACTGAACTAGAACTGAACTAGAACTGAACTAGAACTGAACTAGAACTGAACTAGAACTGAACTAGAACTGAACTAGAACTGAACTAGAACTGAACTAGAACTGAACTAGAACTGAACTAGAACTGAACTAGAACTGAACTAGAACTGAACTAGAACTGAACTAGAACTGAACTAGAACTGAACTAGAACTGAACTAGAACTGAACTAGAACTGAACTAGAACTGAACTAGATCTAAACTAGAACTGAACTAGAACTGAACTAGAACTGAACTAGAACTGAACTAGAACTGAACTAGAACTGAACTAGAACTGAACTAGAACTGAACTAGAACTGAACTAGTACTGAACTAGAACTGAACTAGAACTGAACTAGAACTGAACTAGAACTGAACTAGAACTGAACTAGAACTGAACTAGAACTGAACTAGAACTGAACTAGAACTGAACTAGAACTGAAGTAGAACTGAACTAGAACTGAACTAGAACTGAACTAGAACTGAACTAGAACTGAACTAGAACTGAACTAGAACTGAACTAGAACTGAACTAGAACTGAACTAGAACTGAACTAGAACTGAACTAGAACTGAACTAGAACTGAACTAGAACTGAACTAGAACTGAACTAGAACTGAACTAGAACTGAACTAGAACTGAACTAGAACTGAACTAGAACTGAACTAGAACTGAACTAGAACTGAACTAGAACTGAACTAGAACTGAACTAGAACTGAACTAGAACTGAACTAGAACTGAACTAGAACTGAACTAGAACTGAACTAGAACTGAACTAGAACTGAACTAGAACTGAACTAGAACTGAACTAGAACTGAACTAGAACTGAACTAGAACTGAACTAGAACTGAACTAGAACTGAACTAGAACTGAACTAGAACTGAACTAGAACTGAACTAGAACTGAACTAGAACTGAACTAGAACTGAACTAGAACTGAATTAGAACTGCACTAAAACTGAACTAGAACTGAACTGGAATTAAACTAGAATTGAACTAGAAATGAACTAGAACGGCACTAGAACTGAGCTAGAGCTTAACTAAAAATGAACTGGAACTGAACTAGAACTGAACTAAAAGTGAACTAGAACTAAAAGAGGACTGATTAGTTCTTTATTTAATTAGTAAATAAGTTGGTTTGTTAGTTAGATAGTTTTCCGTATTTGCATATTTGATCTGGCAACCTTCGCTGGCTGTTTGTTGCGTGAGTTTTAAGAGTGCTCTATTAAATTTACAGATATTTCTTCTCATTGCTTTTGCTATTGTTGTTGTTGTTTTAGTGTGTGTGTGTGAGTGTGTTTGTTTTGTAAGGTTTGGAAGTGAGTGTTTTATTTTTGTATTTTCAAGTCTGTTGTTTTGCTTTTGTATTTGAAAGTATCTGTGTGTGTGTGTTGTGTCTTTACAGATGACGTTATCTTAACACAAGAAGGAATGAATGTTTTTGGTAATTGAGAGCCCCAGAGTAAATGTACAAATTCAGTCTGTGAACAGGCGCTGAGCACTGCACAGCCTTTTTACTTTTTTGCTTAAAAACGCTAAAGGAACGTTAATTTAAAATAAAATTTTGAAAAAAAAAATAAATTTCTCTGAATATTAAACACAAAAAGAAAATAAAACAAAATTTTATTAAAATAAAAAAGAAAATAATAAATTTGTTTACAAATTTTAAAATTTTTTATTAAAATTTATTAACGGACGGGTATTTATTTTTCTACTATTTGTTTAAATAATATATTTTTTGTATTTGTTATAAATTTGAGTCTCTGGTCTTTTTTGGTGTGTAAACGTATGTTTAAGTGTTTGTGTGTGTGTAATTGTGATTTGTTTATTTTTGTAAAACAAAAAATCATAAAAAAAAGTTTGGAAATAAAAAAAAAAAATTAAAACACGAAATTTTTTTTATTTAAACAAAACAAGAAATAATATAGAAATAAACAACAACAAGAGAAAATGGGTTAAATTTATATAAAGAAATGATTTTTGGAAATTTTTTTTACAAAAACAACAAAAATAACACAAAGAAAATTAAAATAAAAAAAATTTTAATCCAAAAAATTTTAAATAAAAAAAGGCAAAAAACATAAATTTTATAAAATAAATAAAAAATTGAAAAAAAATTGCTGAAAAATTTTAATAGAAATTTTATAAAAAAAAAAAAATACAAAAGTGTTTATAAAAGTGAATATTTTTGTTTTAAATTTTAAAGTTTGAAATGAAAAATTAATAAAAAAAATAATAAAAATATATTGCAAAAAAAAATTTACTAAATAATTTAATTAAATAAAAAAATATTTTTTTTATTAACTTAAAAAAAGATCAAAATTTTTAAAAATACTTTCAACTTTAAAACAACAAATAATGAAAGTTATTTTAATATTTTTTAAATTGTTAGTTTGTTGTGTAACTTTTGCTGTGAAATCGTTTTAGGTTTGATACTTGCACTGTGCAACCGATCTGTGGATATTTTAGAAAACTATTTCGGGAACTAGTTTTATTTGAAAGCAAGTTTTAATTGAAATTCTTAAGTTTTTCCTAAAAAAACGAAACCCAACAATAGAACTTATAAAACAGAATCTTGAGAATAAAAACCTTCTAAAAGAGAAACCATTTTCACTACCCCTGTAACTAGTGAAGTAGATAATGAAACCTTAAGCATTTAAAGTGGTTCTATTTACTTTAGTTGTAGAACTAGAACTATTAATAGAACTAGTTCAAATGCTCTTTTTCTCTTTATGAAAAAAAGCCTTCATTTTCATTACTTGTAAGTGGTGAAATAACTGCTTACATCATAACTAATGCTGTACTCTCATGCTAGTAAACTTGCCTTACCCTAATATGATTTCTAATATAGAATTTTTGCAACACGTTCTTTTAGCCAGTTATAAAAAAAGATTTATATATCTTTAGTTAATCGTTTATAAAATACTTTTTACGGCCTTTATTTCTGTGTATGTGTGTTTGTGTTCAAGAAATGGTACCATTTAATTTGAAAAAAAAATTATATTGCGTTTCGTAAATACATGATACTTTAATTTTGCTATAAATATTTTAATTAACAATAATAAAAAAAATAAAATTTAATAAAATAAAATTTAAAAAATAAAAGTTAAAAGAATTTCATGTTGGAAAAAGTAAAACGATTCTTCAGAATTCTTACATCAGATCTAAACACGGACAGACGGACTAATATAGTTAATCCTTATATCTGGTTTATAAGATAGATATTACTAAATCGATTAAGAAATATTTGATATTTTAAAACTACACTTCATTCTGTAACGATTATATGGATTAGATTTGAAAACTTTAAATCAACTTACTTCCAGACAGACGGACGGAAATATACGTAGTCCTTATATCTGGTTTATAAGATAGATATTACTAAGTCGATTAAGAAATATTTGATATTTTAAAACTACATTTCATTCGGTAGAGATTCTAAGTATGAGTTTCGAAAACTTTATTTCAACTTACTTCCAGACAGACGGACATTTAGAGATAGTTTTAAAGAATTAAAATGAAAACGTGTTAACTTTAGAGAGAATTTTTCTACAGCAACAGCTTCGATTTTAAAAAGAGTTTTTATATAGGAAAAGTGTTAGGTTTTTCTAAAGAGTTAGAATAGAAAAAAGTTATCACTTTAGAGAGATATTTTTCTATAGAAAAAGTGCTAAATTTGGAGAGAGTTTTTCTATAGAAAAAGTTTTAACTTTTGAAAGACTTTTTCTAAAATAAATGTGTTGACTTTGGAGAGAGTTTTTCTATGGATTAAGTTTTGACTTTAGAGAGAGTTTTTCTATAGAAAAATTGTTGACTTTGGAGAGTATTTTTCTATAGAAAAAGTTTCAACTTTACACAGAATTATTTCTACATTTTAAGTGTCGGTTTAAAAGAATGTTTCTGCATAAAAAAGTGCCAATTTGACCGAATTTTCTATAAAATTTCTCTATAGAATTAATGTCAACTTTAAAGAGATGATTTTGCTACCTTAAAGAGATTGTTTTTGTAGAGAAAAGATGTAATTTTTAGAGAGTTTTTTTTGATTGGAAAAGTACCCTTAATAAAGATAGTTTTTCTATAAACAAAGTTTCAACTTTAGAGAGAGTTTTTCTATAGAAAAATTGTCCACCTAATAAAAAGGTTTTTTATAAGAAAAGTGGCGACTTTATAAAGAGTTTTTTCTATAGAAAAAGTGTCGATAATAGAGACGGTTTAAGATAGTATTTTTCTATAGAAAAAGTGTTGACATTGGAGAGAGTTTTTCTTTAGAAAAAGTTTAAATTTTAGAGAAAATTTTTTTCTAAAATATATCTTTATGTCGTGAAAGTTTTTGTATAAAAAAGTGTAGATTATAAAGAACTTTCTATAGTATTAGTGTCAACTATAAAGAGATTGTTGTTTTCTGTTTTTAATGAGATTATTTTGTTTTTTTTTTTTAAGAGTTTTTTGATTGAAAAAGTAGTAACAATAGAGATAGTTTTTCTACAAAGTTTCAGCTTTAGTGAGAGTTTTTCTATAGAAAAATTGTCGAACTAATAGAAAGGTTTTCTATAGAAAAAGTGTAGACTTTACAAGAGTTTTGTTTAGAAAAAGTATCGACTGTATTGAAAAGTTTCTATAGAAAAACTTTGAAATTTAATCAAAGTTTTTCTCTAGAACAAGTGTCTAATCTAGTGAAAGTTTTTGTATAGAAAAAGTCACGACATTCCAGCCAGTCATTCTATTGAAAACTGTTGACTTTAGAAAGAAATTTGTTTCTGTAGAAAAGGTTTCGATTTTAAACAGAGTTTCTCTGTAGAATAAGAGTCGACTTTTGAGAGAGTTTTTCTATGGAATAAGCGACGGATTTCGATCTTTCAATGTAGCTTTTCCAAAGCAAAAGTGTCAATTTTAGGGAGAGTTTTTTTTTCTATAGAAACTGAGAAGACTTTAGAGTTTTTCTACACAAAAAAAGTGAAAACTTTGGAGAGAAAAAGTGAGGTCTTAAGAGAGAGTTTTTCTATGAAAAAATTAACAACTTTATAAGAAAATCTTTAAAATATCAAAAAAAAATGTTAAATTATTAAAAAATACAAAAGAAAGTACAAAACTTTATTAAATATAATTTTATTTTAAATTTTAATTTTTGTTTATAGAAATCTATATATAAAATTTTAGTTTAGAAGATTTTTGTAATTTAAGCTAAAGCTTTTAAATAAGAAATAAATATTAAAACAACAACAGCAAAAAAAAGAAACAGAAAAATTATATTATTACTAACTTTAAAAACAAATAAATTTTTTAAATAAATAAAAAGTGAGTGTTTTAAACAACAACAATAATAAAAATAACAAATGAGAAAAAAAGTAATGACAACGCTTTTTAATTCTCTAATATTTGTCAACAAAAAAATAAATAAATAAAACAACTACAGTAACAATTACAATTAAATAATAATAAAAAACAATAATAATAATATAACAACAAAAACCGGCATTTTATGACGTCATTTTTTTCCATCACCCAAACAAACACACAAACAGCAAACAAATCAATAAACAAAAACTCTCCATTTTTAAAGAGAGCTTTAAACATGAAAATAGTGTTTGTTAGAAATAAATTATAGTAAATTTTAAAAACAACAACAAGGAAGTTATTTGCACAAAATTAAAAGTGTTGCTTTAAATAAATTATTTAAAAAAAACTTAATTAAAAGAAATTTAATTAAGAACAATAACAAAATTAAAGTTAAGATAAGTTAGTACAAAGTAAAGAGTGAGTGTGTATTTGTGTGTGTGTTTTGAATTAATATTCTAGTTAGAATTTGGCTAGACTTTGTGCTTTAACACACACACACATTTTTAATTAAATTTTTTACACTTACGAACTCCTGCACCCTTGCTCCTTTTCTTGCAAAAAAATGTGTTTTAGTAAAATTTAAAGTGTTACTTTGTTGTTGTTGTTGATAAATCTACGCCTTAACTCGTGTTTAAGTTAAGTGACTGGGTTATGCAATAGGAATTGACTCGTCTACAGTCTAGACTATAGACTAGACTATAGAATAGACTACAGACAGGACTATAGATTATAATATAAAGTAGATTATGAACTAGACTATAGACCAGACTATAACCTATATTATTGACCACACTATAGACTGGACTATATACTAGACTTTGTACGAGACTACAGACTAGACTACATACTAGACATTAACCATTAGGCTATAGACTAGACTACAGACCAGACTATAAAATACATTATAGACTTGACTATAGATAGGCTAGTCTTGAGACTAGACTATAGACAAGACTAGAGACTAGACCATAGATTATACTAAAACCTAGACTATAATATAACCTATACTGTAGACTTGACTATAGACTAGATTACAGACTAGACTACATACTAAACTAAAGACTAGACTATAAACATGACTACAGACTAGATTATTAACTAAACTATAAACTTGACTATAGACTAGATTATAGACTAGACTATAGACTTAACTATGTACTGAACTATATACTAGACTATGGACTAGACTATAAACTAGGCTATAAACTAGACTATAAACTGGACTATAAACTAGACTATAGATTAGATTATAAACTAGACTATAGACTAGACTGTAGACTACACTATAGACTAGATTATAAACTAGACTATAAACTAAATTATAGACTAGACTATAGACTAGACTATAGACTAAACTATAGACTAGACTATAGACTAGACTATTGACTAGACTATAGACTAGACTAAAAACTAGACTATAGACTAGACTATAGACTAGACTATAGACTAGACTATTGACTAGACTATAGACTAGATTAAAGACTAGACTATAGACTAGACTGTAGACTAGACTATAGACTAGACTATGGACTAGACTGTAGATAAATCTGTAGACTAGACTATAGACTAGACTATAGACTAGAATATAGACTAACCTATAGACTGGACTATAGACTAGACTATAGACTTGACTATAGACTATATTATAGACTAGACTATAGACTAGACTATAGACTAGACTATAGACTAGGCTATAGACTATAGACTAGACTATAGACTAGACTATAGACTAGACTATAGACTAGTCTATAGACTAGACTATAGACTAGACTATAGACTAGACTATAGACTAGACTATAGATTAGACTATAGACTAGACTATAGACTAGACTAAAGACTAGACTATAGACTAGACTATAGAATAGACTATATATTAGACTATAGACTAGACTAAATACTAGACTATAGACTAGACTATAGATTAGACTATACACTAGACTATAGATTAGACTATAGACTAGACTAGACTATAGAATAGACTATATATTAGACTATAGACTAGACTATAGACTAGACTATAGATTAGACTCTATACTAGACTATAGACTAGACTCTATACTATAATATAGACTAGACTCTATACTATACTAAAGACTAGACTATAGAATAGACTATAGACTAGACTTTAGACTAGACTATAGACTAGACTATAGACTAGACTATAGACTAGACTATAGACTAGACTATAGACTAGACTATAGACTAGAATATAGACTAGAATATACAATAGACTAGACTATAGACTAGGCTACAGACTAGACTATAGGCTAGACTATAGACTAGACTATATACTGGTGTTATTTTTTGTTAGACATTTATTAAACATATGTTCTTTAAGTCCCCAGATAATTCTAACGAAGTTTTTTCATAACTTTTGGACTCAATAACAGATTTTGCAGATAGCACAAAGATTTTATAATATTCCTGTTAAAAATTGGGGAAAAGGTGCTTTAAATAGCTGAAATATAAACAAAGAAATCTGAAACGTTTTCTTAAACGTTTGCTGAGAATTTGATCACAGAACGAATTTCTATTATTCTCTCTCTTGTTCGCTCTATCTCTGTTTAACTGTAACAGCTATTCTCTTTTACATATTGGAAATGTTAAGTCAAAAACAAGCTACAGCTTCTACTGTAACTGTTCGTCTGTTACTGGATGCAGCTACATCACAGCATTATAATAATTTAAAGCACTGTATTAATTTTCGTTTAAAATGTGATCTGATCGTATTTCTTCAGATGTGTGTTTATAAATTTGTTGTTCCAGTAATTCTTACGAAACTCTTTTTTTTGTGGTCTTTTTTTTTTCTTAAAAATTTTTTTTGTTATTTATTTTTGGTGGGTTTAATGTTTGTGTAGAAGTGTGTGTAAATGATCATTTTTTATACATTTATTTATTAAAAAAAGAGTATCTATGTTTTGCGGTGTTTTGTTCGAGAGTTCGCTTTCGTTGACTCTGGTCTTTTCTGGTTGTTTTTGTAGTTTGTCTACAAGATCAATCATCTTCTCCGTATTTGGTGGGTTTTGTTAGTTTTTTTTTTCATGAGTTTCTCTATGTGTGTATCTTCTTTATAACTTTTATGTATGTGTGTGTGTATATATCTTTCTTTTGTTGTATTTTTTCAATTTCTTGTTTTTACTATTTTTAGCTTAAAAATAACAACAATGTGTCTGGTTATTGGAAGATCTTTGACATTTCTTTATTATAAATTAATTTATATTTTTTTTACATTTTGTTAGAGTTGTTGTTTTTGTTATTTTTGGTGTCTGATGGATTTCGTTAACTAATCATGAAGTCATGTTTTAAAGTTTCTTAAAATGTTGTGGAAGTTTTTTTGTTATTTTTTCTTCTTTCATCTGGTGTGTTTAATTTTTAATGGGATTCTTTTTGGCGAAAAAAATCTCTTAATATTATTCATCAAAATCAAATTAAGCTTGAAAACTCTTTTTTCATATAAAGAATTAAATTTATAATAAATTAAGGGCAGAAATCGATGAATCATTAGTTTACAAAAGATGTTAATGAATTTTTTTCTATACAATTTACAATTCTCTAAAGAATACCTGTGTGATTCATTGTAATTTTTACTAAATATCATTTTTACTTCAAGAGCTATTGTTTTTAAAATTTTGTATGAAACTTTCATAATATTAATTAATATTTTCATAACTTAAGTGGTGAGGTTTAAAATGAGTCCTTAGTTTTTTAAAACGTGTAAAAAATATCCAAGTTGTGTTACTTTTTCTAAGCAAAAAATATTTAAATTTTGTCAGGAAATTATTTTTTTAATTGTTATTTTTTTAATTTTTTTATGAAACTTTCATACTATTAATGAATATTTTCATAGCACAAGTCTTGAAATTTTCTAATTCGTATAAAAAATACCGAAGTTGTGGTACTTTTTCTAAACAGAAAATATTTTAATTTTGATTCAAAATCATTTTCTTAATTGACAAAGTTTTAAAATTTTTTGTATGAAACTTTCATACAATTAATGAATATTTTCATAACATAAGTTGTGAGGTTTAAAATGAGGGCATAGTATTCTAAATCGTATAAAAAATACCGAAGTTGTGGTACTTTTTCTAAACAGAGAATATTTTAATTTTGTTCAAAATCATTTTCTTAATTGACAAAATTTTAACATTTTTTGTATAAAACTTTCATACAATTAATGAATATTTTCATAACACAAGTCGTGAGGTTTAAAATGAGACCTTAGTATTGTAAATCTTGTAAAAAATATCGAAGTTGTGGTACTTTTTCTCAAAAGGGAATATTTTAGTTTTTACATAAAATTGTGTTCATAAATCTGTAACTTTAAAAGCTATTTTTTTCAAAATTTTTTATAAAACTTTCATACTATTAATGAAAATTTTCATAACATAAGTTGTGAGGTTTAAAATGAGGCATTAATTTTCTTAGTCGTGTAAAAAGTACCCAAGTTTTGGTACATTTTCCAAACAGAGATTTTTTTAATTTTGACTTAAAATTATGTTCAATACTATGTAACTTTAAGAGCAAATGTTTCATCTTTCAGTAGATTCTACTTCTTTTTTGCTTCTTTGGAAGTTCTTTTTTCTTTTTGCTGGCAACGTTTATAGAAAACTTCAGTTAACTGAACTCCAGTTGCATGGGGTTTAGGTGAAATAGTAATGGACCGATGTTAACTATTTTTTAGAGGCTTTGTCCCTAGAATATCATGTATCAAATTTTATTGTATTAACTTCAAAATTGCGACCTGTAATTTGTTTATAAAGTTTACATGGACGGACGGATGGAGAGATGAACGGACAGACATAGCTAAATCGACTCAGAAAATGATTCTGAGCCGATTGGTATACTTTAAGGTTGGTATATTATTGTGCGTTGCAAAGATCAGCACAAACCCAACATACACTCCCCACTAAAGTAGTGTAGGGTATAACTACTTCCTGAGTATGACTCAAGATGTAGTGCATTTGGAATGAAGTAAAAAGAACATCTTTTCCATGAAAAGCCTGTGTTGAAATCATCTCAACTTTAAGTCTTTTTCAGTACTTTCATCTTTCAGTAAATTCTACTTCTTTTTTGCTTCTTTGGAAGTTCTTTTTTCTTTTTGCTGGCAACGTCTATAGAAAATTTCATTTAACTGAACTCTTGATTTGGTGGAGAATAAAATAGGTTTTGGAAAACTCAAACTGAACAGTTAATGACAAAGTTTGTATAATTTGCAACTTTAAAAGCATGATTAAACATGTTTGTTGGCAAATTAAATAACTATCTGACAACTTGAAGTATTGTTAACAAAATGAAAACTAATCTTTTTTAAATCATTTGAAATTGTGTAAAGTTGCTTTATTTTCAAATTCAACAAAAAGTTATTCCAAATTTCATAGAATTTTAAAGTGATCAACATTATTTGTTAATCCAACAATAAGTTTATTTAAAACCATTAATCCTTTTCATTAACTAATACTCTTAAATTTGCTTTAACGTTAATTCTAATAACTTTAATTTATATGTTAATCTAGTGCTATTGCTTTAAAGCTCTCGCAATTAGCTTTATCTTTAAATATGTCAATTTTGAAATTCTTTTATAATTTTTAACTTGAAACATTTCAAAATTTTTAATTTACTTTAGCAAATATGACTGTTTGGCGTTTGTTATTATTGTATTTTTTTTCTTATCTTTAACACACAAAAATATACTACAACAAATAAAACTTAATTTCATTATGATTTTTGTTTAACAATAACAACACCAACAACAACAAAAAGGGAAACAAATACACACTTTCTGAAACACTAAACACAATTATAAACAAAAATTATTCATCAAAAAGTCTAGAGTTTTTATTTTTTTCTTGACTGCTGTTGTTAATAAACACCCTTTCAAATGGGGTTGGGTTCAAATGTGTTTATGTATATAAATAATTATATAAAATAAATATCATAATTTTATAAAAAAAGTACACCATTTCCTTAACTTTATAAAAAATTTCGAAAAAAATAACTTAAATGAAAAAGATGCTAGAGCAGCCAGTAGAGTACAAAGGACTAGTTATAGTACTAAATCCTAAGCTATCACTTATCCTTTATAACAGTTTATGTATCTCTTTATCTCTTTCTCACACAATTTCTATTTAAAATGTGTACCATTTTCTATCCCCTAAGGACCATTCAAAGTACCAGTGCTAAACAAATATTCAACTTTTCTCTCTCTTTCTCTTTTATCTCTCTTTTTCCTATAATTTCTTTAACTATTAAACAATATATTTTAATTAACTTGAAAAACTCTTTAAACCAAAAAACTAAAAAAAATTTCACTTACTCACTTCACTATCCACCCCCCCCCCACTCCTCTACCACTCTTCTTCCATCACTCATATAAAAAGTTATGTCGAACTCTTGCAAACAAAAGAAATATTTAATATCTATAGAAATAACAATAATAAAAGAGTGAAAAATAAAACTTATCAATCGTTATGATTAGATAACTAATTTGTTGCTTTTTTATAATGTTTACTGTAGGTCTATTCATGGAAATGAAAAAAAAAAACAAAAACAACTTGCCATCACTGACAAAAAGAAAAGTTTTTGAAAAGAAACGTGTCAGACAAACTGATAAAAAAGCGGTAAAAAATAAATCGTTCAAAACTTTAGTTAGTATTTCCCTAAATACAAGTGCTAAAGTAGATCCACATTTATTAGTTCTAGTTCTAATCTAGTTCTAGTTATATTCTAGTTCTGTTCTAGTTCTGTTCTACTTCCATTCTAGTTCTGTTCTAGTTTTGTTCTAGTTCTGTTTTGGTTCTATTGTAGTTCTGTTCTAGTTCCGTTCTAGTTATATTCTAGTTCCGTTCTAGTTCTGTTTTGGTTCTGTTGTAGTTCTTTTCTAGTTCCGTTCTAGTTATATTCTAGTTCTGTTCTAGTTTTGTTCTAGTTCTCGTTCTGTTCTAGTTCTGTTCTAATTTGTTCTAGTTCTGTTCTAATTTTCTTCTAGTTCCACTCTAGTTCTGTTCTAGCTCTATTCTTGTTCCATTGTAGTTCTGTTCTAGTTCCACTCTAGTTCTGTTCTAGTTCTGTTCTAGTTCTGTTCTGGTTCTGTTCTAGTTCTGTTCTAGTTCGGTTCTAGTTCTTATCTAGTTCTGTTCTAGTTCTTTTCTAGTTCTGTTCTAGTTCTGTTCTAGTTCTGTTCTAGTTCTGTTCTAGTTCTGTTCTAGTTCTGTTCTAGTTCTGTTCTAGTTCTGTTCTAGTTCTGTTCTAGTTCTGTTCTAGTTCTGTTCTAGTTCTGTTCTAGTTCTGTTCTAGTTCTGTTCTAGTTCTGTTCTAGTTCTGTTCTAGTTCTGTTCTAGTTCTGTTCTAGTTCTGTTCTAGTTCTGTTCTAGTTCTGTTCTAGTTCTGTTCTAGTTCTGTTCTAGTTCTGTTTTAGTTCTGTTCTAGTTCTGTTCTAGTTCTGTTCTAGTTCTGTTCTAGTTCTGTTCTAGTTCTGTTCTAGTTCGGTCCTAGTTCTTATCTAGTTCTATTCTAGTTCTGTTCTAGTTCTGTTCTAGTTCTGTTCCAGTTCTGTTCTAGTTCTGTTCTAGTTCTGTTCTAGTTCTGTTCTAGTTCTGTTCTAGTTCTGTTCTAGTTCTGTTTTAGATCTGTTCTAGTTCTGTTCTAGTTCTGTTCTAGTTCTGTTCCAGTACTGTTTTGCTTCTGTTTTTGTTCTGTTTTAGTTCTGTTCTCAGCAGTAGATTAGTGATCAATGGCTTGAAATAATTCTTTTTTTGGGAAATATTTAGAATATGACTTCTTTAATTCACGAATGTGTTTTAATTCGTTTTAAAATTACCACTTCCTTTTTATAATTTATATTTTATTATAAAACAATTCATTGCTAATTTCAAAATGGCATGATTTGTTTATAATTTGTGTGTTATGCTGACCTTTAACATTTTTTTCTTACAAAATATTAATATCAATTTGCTTAAAAATTTAAATAAATTAAAACCCAGCAAGCTTTTTTCAAAAAAATATATAAATCAATTTTTAGCAAAATTTACTAATTAAGAAAAAGCAATTGAATATTTTTAAGTAAAATTTTCGAGCAAATGTTTATTTCTATTACAAAATAAAACAGACATTTTGAAAATACCCAAAAAACCAAAATTTCTTCATATACAAAAAAAAAAAAATATTAAAATAAATTTTACGTTTTTGTTAATGCTTTCAAGAAAATATAAACAACAAAGCCAGTCGGCTAGCAAAATCATCATCTATAATTTTAGCATTTGAATTTTCAGAAAAAAATTATATATACAGACCGACATATGTACAGAAATTTTTATTTTTCTTTACGAAAATTATTTTTAGTCTGCACATGTTTTGAAAATATCAAAATAACACAAAAAAAGAAAAACAGCGCATAAAGTCATAAAAACAAAAATTCATAAACGAGACCTACAAATAAAAAAGAAATTATTATCAAAAATTTTAAAAACAAAATCTTATATAACATCCCTTGTATTATAATTTTATATCAATCGATTTAAAACTGTAAGACAAAAAAAGATGGATAAATAAAATAAAATAATAAAAAAAATACTTTGTTATAAAATTATTTAATTAAACCGGTTTACAAGGTCTTCTTTAATCGTTAACTGCCCAAAAAATATATATACAAAATAGCTTTAATCTTTAGTTTAAAACAAAAACACAAAAATTAAAAAAAACCTTAAAGCTATAAAGGCAAACATACACACGCGCATAAACACACTTCTTTATAGACCGAGATCTACATGTGTGACATTGATAACCCAACGAACAATGTAAAATTTTGACAATATGTATTTGTTGTATGCAAATAACATTTTGCAAATATGCTCGTCTTATGACCTGTTCTGTTCTAGTTCAGTTCTAGTTTTGTTCTAGTTCTGTTCTAGTTCTGTTCTAGTTCTGTTCTAGTTCTGTTCTAGTTCTGTTCTAGTTCTGTTCTAGTTCTGTTCTAGTTCTGTTCTAGTTCTGTTCTAGTTCTGTTCTAGTTCTGTTCTAGTTCTGTTCTAGTTCTGTTCTAGTTCTGTTCTAGTTCTGTTCTAGTTCTGTTCTAGTTCTGTTCTAGTTATGTTCTAGTTCTGTTCTAGTTCTATTCTATTTCTTTTCTAGTTCTGTTCTGTTTTAGTTCTGCTCTAGTTTTGGTCTAGTTCTATTTCTGTTCTAGTTTTCATATAAAATTTCTTGCAAAACTATTTTAAGTTATTAGAAAAAACAATTTTTTTTTCTAATTACGTCACAAATTAGCCAAGGCAAATTTTTTTGTGCCGCCTCAACAAACAAATATTATTATTTTATTATACATTAAAAACAACAAAAAATATAAAATTTTAATGTTTTTTTTTCTCATAAAGAACTCATAAACTCATTTGATCGTTAAATGTTTTCATTATTTTTATTTACTCTCTAGCATTTTTTCTTGTAAAAATTAGCGAGTTATTGTTGTTGCTAATATTTTGTTGTTAAATAAATAAAAAAATTCTTAAAATTCATTTGTACTCATTAAATTAATAATTATTTCATGATTTATTTATTTTTTTTTTTTTTTAAGAAATTTGCTTAGAAGTTTTTAGTCTAGATTTGTTTTTGGTAGAATAATAATAATAATGTTATTAAATTAAATAAAAATACTGTTGCTATTTTAAGAAGTTTTAATGTGGCGGATTAAAAGCTAAAAAGGGGAAAATGGGATGAGATGTGAGCATATAATTTTTTAAGAAGAATAGTGTTAAAAAATATTGGACTAGCCTAAAAGTAAACTACAGATTGTAAACCTAAAAGTATGCTATGAAAAATAAAACGTTTAAAAGTATGCTACGGAATTTATTTTTTGAAACCAAAGACTCAAATTTATAATAATATTTTATTTTCTATAAATATTTTAATAAATTATTATTAATTGTTTCTCTCTTTTTTTACATATCTCTTTGCAGATCTTACTTACAACAACAACAACAACAAAAAATCCCCCTCTCTGTACCACAACAACAATGCCTGTAATTTTTAAAATTTGTTTAACTTAAAAGCTACAAAACCAACCGCTGAGAAAATTCCTTAAATAAATATTGAAAAAAAGAAAAAAAGTGAAGAAATTAATTAGTTTTTTGAAAATACAACCTGCTGCTTTTTCTATAAGTTTTTAAGTAAAAAAAAAACAACAACAACATAAATTAAAAGAATATTTTATAAAAAAAAGCTGCTGCTTGAAATGCTAAATAGAAATTTCCCTTTCAAAATAAATTTTAAGTTGTAAAACGCTTCCTTCTACAACTATAAACCTCGCTCCTCGGTAAAATCCCACAATCATCACAATCCGAAATCCTTTTTAAAGAAAAAGCTTACAAACCGTTAAAAAAAAAAGTTTTTCGCTTAATACTTTTCATCACAATTAAATTCTAGTCATTTTTGGAATTTTGCTAAAAAAATAAAAAAGAAAAAAAATCAATTTTTATTTGAAAACTTTAGAAGCTAATGGTTTTGAAAAATCTACTACTACTACTACTACTACTATTGCCTGCAACCCTGCAAGTAAAGAAACGTCATTGAGAAAGAAAGAAAAAAACTTGTCATAATTATTAATTTGGCAACTGAAATATTTAGAAATAAAAAAACAAATATTTCTAAAGAAATCAATTCATTTAAAACAAACGTAAATCAAGAAAAAAGATAAACATCTTTAAAATATCAAAATCAAATCCCCTTCCCTCCACCACCACCACTACTACCAACATCATCAACAACATACCCCTTTAAGCTGACAGCGAGTGCGTGTTTGTGTCTGTGTATTAAATAAATAATTTTTGCATTATAATATATATTTGTTGTTCCCGCTCCGCCCTACGGCCTCTGTCAGTTGGCAGCTTAAATTTTTTTTGGTGTAATAATAATTTTCTATAATTATTTTTTTTTCCGATAAAAAAAAAAGTTTACAAAATATCTATTATTTGTTTTTAATTATCAAAATCAAATACGCTAGTGTAAAATTAATTAATTTAACAAATATTAATAATAATTATTATATAATAAATATAATAATATAAATAAAAAAAATGGCTGCTATGGTTAATATGACCAGCCTTTTAAATGGCAAAGATTCACGTTGGCTCCAGCTAGAAGTATGTCGGGAATTTCAAAGAAATAAATGCTCCCGCCAAGATACTGAATGTAAATTTGCCCATCCGCCAGCAAATGTTGAAGTTCAAAATGGCAAAGTCACCGCTTGTTATGATAGCATTAAGGTTAGTAGTTTGGCTTCCCAAAAATTATGTATGTCTTAAATTAAGCTTAAGAAATAATAATGCATGATGTTGTTGTATGTAATTCTAGTTGTAAGCAAAATTATGTCTAGTTGATATATATTGTTACTGTTGTATGTGCAGAAAGTAGCTGAAAAAAAAACAATTTTATTGTAAAAGCTCTTGAAAGCTTTTTTTGCATCAAAAGCTCTTAAAAGCTTTTTTGGATCAAAAGCTCTTGAAAGCTTTTTGGCATCAAAAGCTATTGAAAGCTCTCTCACATCAAAAGCTCTTAAAGCTTTTTTTTGCATCAAAAGCTCTAGAAGCTTTTTTGCATCAAAAGCTCTTAAAAGGGTTTTTTGGCAAAGGCTTCTGAACGTTTTTGCATCAAAAGCTCCTAAAAGCTATTTTGGTACATAAGCTCTTGAAAGCTTTTTTGGTATAAAAACTCTTGAAAGCTTTTTGCATAAATAGCCCTGAAAAGATTTTTTGGTATAAAAGCTTGTAAAAGATTATTTGTCATAAATGCCCTTAAAAGCGTTTTTATTAGAAAAGCTCTTAAAGGCATTTTTATTATAGAAGCTCTTTATAGCTTTTTTAAAATTAAAGCTTTTAAAAGTTTATTTATTATAAAAGCTCAACAGAAATTATTTAAAAGCCTCTTTTTACAAGAGCACTTCAAAACTTCCATAAAGCTCTTTAAAGCGTTTTTACAACAAAAGCTTCTTTACAAGAGCACAAAACTCTAAAATGTTTACCAAATGTTTTAAAAAGTTTTTTTTTTTTGGACCAAAGCTCTTAAAGGCTATTGGGCTCAAAGGAAATTTTGACAGATTTTGTTTGTTCTGAAAAACATATTAAAAAGTTTTTTATGATCCAAGAGCAAGTAAAAGCTTTTATGGTAGAAAAAACTTCAAAAAATATTTAAAACTTTAAAAGCTCTTAAGAAGTTTTCTTATCTAATTCTGAGATTATAAAACAATATAAATAATAAAGCCGTTACAAGATTTCGGAATCTAAAATGATTACAAAGCTTTTTTTTGCTAAAAAAAATAAAAAGCTTTATTGATAACTTAGTTAATTCAAAGCTTTTTCAAAAGATCCACTGAAAGCTTTGTTCAGAAACTATGTTAATAGTTTTTTCTAAAGCTTTATTGAGAAATTATATTTAAAGTTTTGCCCAAAAGCTTTATTGAAATTTTTGTTTAAAAACTCTTTTAAAAGCTTTGTCCAAAAGCTTCTCAAAAAAAGCATTTTATTGAACGATTTGTTCAAAAGCTTCTTTGAAATATTTATTGAAAGCTTCATTGAAAACTTTGTCCAAAAGCTTCATTAAAAACTTTGTCCAAAAGCTTTATTGAAAGCATAGTTTAGAATCTTTGTTCAGAGCATAATTAATAACTTAATTCGGAAGCTTTACTTAAAGCTTTATTGAAATCTTTTATCAAAAACTCCATTAAAAATTTTGTTCAAATAGTTTTCTTAAGTTTAGCTTGAAAGCTCTTTTCAAAGTTATACTTAAACCTTCATTCAAAAGGTTTATTGCAACTTTCTTTAAAACCCGTTATTGACTTCATTCTAAAAAGTTCTCGAAAACGAGTTTTTTAAAGTTTTATAAAACTGTCTTAGAGCTTTTTATAGTGTAAAACAAACTGATCATAACAACTGTAACGATATATTTCATTTAAAGCTAAAATTAAGTTAATTAAGCTTAAGTTTATCATCGAAAAAAGAAATAGTTTTTCATGTTTAGAAAATGCTTTTGCCTGGAGCTTTAAAGCTTAAGCAGCTTTTAAAGCTCTTACCAAAGTAAATAACCGGTATAAGGTACAATTTTATTATAGTGATTAGCTTAAATGAAACCAAAGCTTTGTGTCCTAAACGATTTTTGTCTATAATTTTAAGTTAAAACAAATGTTGGCTAAAAACTAGTAACTAACTTAAGGCTTCTTATTTAAACTGCAACCAAACTTTAAAGCTTTTCCAATGCTTGTATTTGTATCGAAAACTTCAAACATAATTTGCTTGTTTTTAGGGTCTTGAAAATGTCTTCTAAATGTTACGCTTTCTTCTTCTTCTCATGGGGTTTTATGTTTTCATATAAAAGGCCTCCAAACAGAAAAAGGGATGTATCCGTAGATGTTTTTTAAATAAAGCTTTGCACCTTTAAAGGTTTAATTTTTGTTTTTCTCAAACTACTTTCGAAAAAAAAAAACATTTTATTTATTTTTTTTTTTTGTATCAAATCTAGTTGGCTTTCAATTATTTGCTTTCAAATATTTTCATTCACTTTGAAAATATTTTTATTCGTAGCAATTTATAAACGGCGCTCGGTTGTGTTTTATTATTTTATATAATTTTTTTTTAATTGAAAAAAACAAAAGTTTTCTTTTCAAATAAAAAACGGTTTAACATCTTTTCAAGCAACAATTTCTATAAATAATAACAAAAAATGGCAGACGATGAACCCACAACTGCAGCATCTGGCGCCAATGGTTTAGAACAGTCCGTCATAATATTGGGTATTTATAGCATATTTTTCGTGTCCAAGTTTTTCTGGTCATTGGTCGAACGTGCCAAAGCCTAGTGGATCTGAAAGTGTTTCAATGGGTCGAAGTACTAAAATCCCCTCACTTCGCCCCCCTAAAACCCTGATGTCTAATATACAGCTTTTATGGGCCAAAAATCTTTTCCAAATCGTTTTAAAAAAAATTATGTAGTGTTTGATATACATTTTTTTATTTTAATAAAAAAGTTTTTATATAAAAAATGAAAAAAATATGTATTTGTTGATTAATTATTTTACAGGGGGATTAAATAGGATCTTTTTGGATATAAACTGGATATGTGTTTATAAACATGTTGCTTTGTATTTGTCAACGAAAACCAGATTTTTTTATAAATAACAGGACGCTGTCAACAAAATGTTCATGGAAATGTTAATGCAATTGAGAAATGTTAACATATAAATACTAAATTTTTTATAAATTAAAATGAGTCTAGAAAATGTTGCTAGCAACAATTGAATCTAAACAAAACATGTTGCGAAAAAAGTTAAATATAAGTCGTATGTTGCTGTGGACTAGAGTTTACATCAGACTATAGTCTATAGTTTTGTTCTAGACTATAGTTAGGTCTGTATAGTCTAGAGTATAGTTAGGTCTGTATAGTCTAGAGTTGTCTATAATCTAGACTATAGCTACGTCTATAGTCTAGATTTTAGTTTAGTCTATAGTCTAGGCTATTTTTTAGTCCATAATCAACACAATAGTTTAGTCTATATTCACGCTATACTCTAGTCTATAGTCTGACTACAGTTTAGTCTGTAGTATAGTCTATAGTCTAGACTAGAGTTTGGTCTATAGTCTTGAGTGTAGTTTAGCTTTTAGACTTGTTTGCTCTATAGTCTAGACTATAGACAGATCTTCGGTCTATACTATAGTTAAATCCAGGGTATAGTTCATAGATTAGTCTGTAGTCTATTCTACAGACAAAAGTTTAGTCTAAAGTCTAGACTATAATTTAGTCTAAAGTCTAGACTATAATTTAGTCTATAGTCTAGACTATAGTTTAGTCTATAGTCTAGACTATAGTTTAGTCTATAGTCTAGACTATAGTTTAGCCTATATTCGAGACTAAAGGTTAATCTATAGTCTAGACAATAGTATAGTCTTTAATCTAGACTATAGTATAATCTATAGTTTAGACTATAGTTTAGTATATAGTCTAAAATATGGTTCAGTCTATAGTCTATACTATGGTTTAGTCTATAGTCTAGACTATGGTTTAGTCTATAGTCTAGACTATGGTTTAGTCTATAGTCTAGACTATGGTTTAGTCTATAGTCTAGACTATAGTTTAGTCTATAGTATAGACTATAGTTTAGTCTATAGCCTAGACTATAGTTTAGTCTATTGTCTAGACTATAGTTTAGTCCATAGTCTAGACTATAATTTAGTGTCTGGACTATAGTTTAGTCTATAAACTATAGTTTAGTCTGTAGTCTATAGTTTAGTCTGTAGTCTATAGTTTAGTCTGTAGTCTAGACTATAGATTAGTCTGTAGTTTAGACTATAGATTAGTCTGTAGTTTTACAATAGATTAGTCTACAGTCTATACTATAGTTTAGTCTATAGTCTAGACTATAGTTTAGTCTATAGTCTAGACAATAGTTTAGCCTATAGTCTAGACTATAGTTTAGTCTATAGTCTAGACTATAGTTTAGTCTACAGTCTATACTATAGTTTAGTCTATAGTCTAGACTATAGTTTAGCCTATAGTCTAGACTATAGTTTAGCCTATAGTCTAGACTATAGTTTAGCCTATAGTCTAGACAATAGTTTAGCCTATAGTCTAGACTATAGTTTAGTCTATAGTCTAGACTATAGTTTAGTCTATAGTCTGGACTATAGGTTTATATAGCAATAGTTTAATCTACAGTCTAGAGTATGATTTAGTCTATAGTCGAGATTGCGGTTTAGTCTATAGTCTAGACTATAGTTTAGTCAAGTCTAGACACTAGTATAATCTCGTTAAGTCTATACTATAGTTTAGGCTATAGTCTAGACTATAGCCTAAACTATAGTCTAGACTATAGCCTAAACTATAGTCTATTCTATAGCCTAAACTATAGTCTATTCTATAGACTATAGTCTAGACTATAGTTTAGTCTATTGTCTAGACTATAGTTTAGGCTACAGTCTTGACTATATATTAATCTATAGTTAAGAATACATTTTAGTCTATTATTGACATTATTTTGGTCTATATTCTACATATAGTTTAGTCTAGACAATAGTTTATTCTACAATCTAGAGTTTAGTCCATAGTCTACATTATGGTTTAGTCTATAGTTTAGACTATAGTTTAGTCAAGTCTAGACACTAGACTCTAGACTATAGTTTATTCTTAAGTTTAGTGACTACTGTAGCTTATCTAGACTTAAATTAAAATTATATTAAAATGTTTATATTTTCTTTCAACAAAAAAAAAAAAAAAACTCTTTTAGCCAACCACTGCTTTAAACCATTTAAGGTTAAAACACTTTTCATAAATTTTCTATGCTGCAGTTTTTGTTCATTATTTGGTTGGTGTTTCCTCTGCAATTGAGAATGAGTGTATTACGTACGTACATACGTACGTACATTTGTTTTTATTCTAAGTAATTTTGCTAATTGAAAATCGTAATAAGCCCAGCGGGTGGAATGTATTCCTTTGAAAATGGACACATGTAGTACTCTACTTAGTTACTTACTCTACAGTGTTGAGTGTTTTCTGTCTGCCAATCTACCATTTTGTTTTATTTATTTTTTTTTGTTTTTGATATTTTTCCCGTTTAGTTTTAATATGTATTTTTTTTTGTTTTCGTTGAGTTGTTGCAACCATTACTACTAAACAACAAAATATAATTTTGAAAATTGCATTTGAAAGCTACCACCACATAACGGCATGTATACATACATACATACTTAATAATCAAATACAAGTAAACAAGTACCCTGTTGGTTCACAAGGATTCAATGTTTAACTTTGTTGCCACTATTTGGCACTCTTGTGGCTCTAAGTAAACTAGGGAGTAGTTAGTTAGTTTCCTTGTAACATTTGTGTCGGTTCTAGTGCTTTTATGTTGGTTCAATAAACTCCTTTAATAGCTAGTCAACAAAGTTCGATACCTCATACACCCCATGAACTGTGGAGAATACGTACTTACCGACCTTCTATAAGTATTCTTGTATGTTAGTATGTGTATGTATTAATGTCTGAGTGTTTAGTTTATAAGTGCTAAACAGTTAGTGCTATAAAATTTAGATTATTACACTAAGTCGTTATATACACATATAGACAAAATATGTTTAATCGTTTTAGTCGTGATCGTTACAACTAACGCGAACACTGGGGTAAGTAACCAAAGAAGTTTTCTATAATAAATTAGAAAAAAATAATAATTTAATGGATTTAAAAATTCATTCCTATAAAACTTATTCCTTTGCATTAGATTAAAATGGTTCCATAAAAAAACATTTTCTTTCCTCATAAACCCTTCTTTTTGAATTATAATTATTTAGTTTCCTTAATTAGTGTTATAAAGTTATGTTAAACAGTTGTTGTTGTTGCTGCTGTTATTTTTGGTTTAAATTATTTAAACACTTTGTTTGGCCCATAATTTTCCTGTAACCAGGACAACTGTAATTTATGTTTGTGTTTGGAAAATTACATAGAAATATTGAAAAGTTTTATATTCGTGTTGCCAAATACAATAAACCACCGACCCAGTATAGTTGGTTTGGGGGTTTGGGAAATTTAGCCGGACATGTTAAATATTGCATTACAGATCCATGATCTCGGTTATACTCGTAGTGTAGTCTATAGTTAAGTCTATAGTCCAGCTTATAGTTTGGTTTATAGTCTATGCTACAGTCTAGTCTATAGTCAAGACTATAGACTAGACTAATGTTTAGTCCAGGTTATAGTCTGGAGTTTAGACTATAGTTTAGTCTGTAGTCTAGACTACAGTTTAGTATTGAGTTTAGACTACAGGTTGTTCTAGTGTTTAGATAATTGTGTAGTATAGAGTTTAGACTATAGTTTAGTGTATAGTGTAGGTTTTAGCTTAAACTATAGTCTGGACTATAGTTTAGTCTAGAGTCCAGACTACAGTTTAGTCTAAAGTCCAAACTACAGTTTACTCTAGATTCTTGATTATAGTGGAGTCTAAAAACTAGACTATATTTTAGTCGGGCGTCCAGACTATAGTTAAGACTAGAGTCTAGAATATAGTCTAGAATATAGTCTAGTGTCTGACTATAGTTTATTCTAGAGTCTAGACTAGTTTAGTGTCAAGACCATAGTTTAGTCTATAGTCTAGACTATCTTTCTACTACAGCCTAGACTAAAGTGTAATATAGAGTCTAGACTATAGTTTACTCTAGACTTTAGACTATATTTTAGTCTAGAGTCTAGACTATAGTTTTGTCTAGGGACTAGACTACAGTTTAGACTAGAGTCCAGACTACAGTTTACTCTATAGTCTAGACTATAGTTTACTCTATAGTCTAGAATATAGTTTAATCTGGAGTCAAGATTTTAATTTAGTCTGGATTCTATACTGCAGTTCAGTCTAGTGTCTAAACTATAGTATAGTCTAATGTCTAGACTATAGTTTAGTCCATAGTCTGGACTATCTATTATAGCCTTGACTATAGTTTAGTCTAGAGTCTAGACTATAGTGCAGTCTAGGCTACAGTTTAGTCTAGTGTATTGGCTATAGTTTACTATAGAGTCTATGCTATAGTTTAATCTGGAATCTAGACTATAGTTTAGTCTAGTGTCAGGGCTAGAGTTTATTCTAGAGTCTAGAGTATAGTTTAATATAGAGTCTAGATTGTAGTTGATTCTAGAATCTAGACTATAGTTAAGTCTTGAGTTTAGAGTATACTTTAGTCTAAAGTCTAGACTATAGTTTAGTCTAGAGTCTACACTAGAATTTAGTCTAGTGTATAGAGTATAGTTTAGTCGAGCTTCAAGGCTATGGTTTAGTTTATAGTCTAAACTATCTTTCTATTATAGACTGGACTACAGTTTAATCTCGGGTCTTGACTACTATTTAGTCTAAAGTCGAGAATATTTTTAACTCTAGAGTTTAGACTAGAGTCTACACTATAGTTTAGACTAGAGTCTAGACTATAGTTTAGACCAGAGTCTAGACTATAGTTTAGACTAGAGTCTAGACTATAGTTTAGACTAGAGTCTAGACTATAGTTTAAACTAGAGTCTAGACTATAGTTTACTCTAGATCTGGACTATAGTTTACTCTAGATCTAGACTATAGTTTAGACTAGAGTATAGACTCTAGTTTAGACAAGAGTCTAGACTATAGTTTAGACTAGAGTCTGGTCTATAGTTTAGACTATAGTCTAGACTATAGTATAGACTATAGTTTAAACTAGAGTCTAGACTATAGTTTAAACTAGAGTCTAGACTATAGTTTAAACTAGGGTCTAGAGTATAATTTAGACAAGAGTTTACTCTAGAGTCTAGACTTTAGTCCATTATCGAGACTACATCTACTGTGGTCTAGACTATAGCTTAATCTAGATTCTTAACTTCAGTTTAGTCTATAGTCTTAACTACAGTTTGACTATAGTCAAGGCTACGGTTTGAATAAAGAATAAACTATAGTCTAGTCTTTCCTCCAGACTTTTGTGCATTAACTCCTTTCAAAGCTGTCGGGTAAGCACATACATTACATTATTATTGTTATAGCAATTGTAAAAAGGGGCAGACCGGGACAAAAGATATGTAATTACAAATGTAATTGTTGTAATAATACGTTGTGTATATAGTATGTAAATATAATTTACATAAGTTTATGTTTAACAAAAAAAAATGTAAGGATTAAAGCTCTAGGGATAATAGAACTTAATATTAAGCTAAAAGAGTAATAACAAATATGCATAATAAGTTATTGAGAGAGAGAGAGACAAGAAGGATTAAAACAAGGACCTGAAAAAGAAAACAACAAATTATTTTAAAAATGTTAAAAACGACAAAAGGTATTACTAAAGTTTGATATGTTTTATGTTTAAGGATTAAAACATTTGATATTAATAAGGATCCCGTAGCTAGATCTTGAGTTTTTTTTTATAGAAATCCCCCCCTAATATCTAGTACATACTTTATATGAGATTTATGTTATTTCTAGCTATTGGTTCTGGTTCATGTAATTGCAATAATTTCTAAAAATCTTTGACACTTTAAGAGCAGTAGTCAAAGATGTTTTATATTCTATTTTCTATATTCTGTTTTCTGCTTGCACTCTGTAATATCGATTCAATTTTGAAAAATCAACAAAACTGCTCTAGAATTTTATATCGAGCAGCATCAAGGTTTTATTATTTTATACATTTTAGTTTGTAATTATAAATTTTAGTTTTTCTTCTTCTTATTTTGGGGAAAAAATGTTCGCTAAATTATTTATGTGTGTCACAAATTTTCATAATTTTCAATATGACAGAATGAAATGAAATGACAAAGAAAAAAATTAAATGTAAATATAAAGAAATTGGAAGAAGAAATGTATACATATAAGAATTTTATGAATGGGACGAACAGCATCTCAGCTGTACCCTATAGAAGGTAAGCAAGACTGTAGAGATTGACTTGTTTAGGAAAATTAAAATTGTTTACATTTTTAGAAAGTAAAGTGAAATTTACATAAGTTTTAGTCACTTTTTAGTGGAAAAAATTAGTTTAAATTTAAAATGCTATGTTGTCAAATTTAATTTTTTAAAAATTTTTAATCAAAACTTCATAAATTTCTACGATTTGGTTAAAGTTTGTAAACAAATCTTTAGTTTTTAACAACTTTCTTAGTATCTTTATTAAAAAAGGCGTTGTTGCCAAATTTCATTTTAAGATTTTTTCCATAAATTCTTAAGGGAACAACTAAAATATTAAAAAAAAAATTACTGAAAATTATGAAATAATTTTTTGTTTATGAAATAAAATGTTTATTTGCACTGTTGCCAAATTTCATTTTCAAAATATTTAAAAAAAATCACAAAATTTCAAAAACTACTATTTTCTTTAAAAAAATTTTTGAATATTTCTTGTTTTTATTAAAAAATTCTAAATTATGTGTTTAAAAAAGTAATTTGCCATGTTGCCACATTTCAATTTGATAAGTTTAACCCTTAATTCATTTAAATTTGTTTGTTTTTCAATTAATATTTGCAATAATAATAGAAAAATAAAATAATTTTAATACAACTTACAAACGTGTTTAAAAATTTAAATTTGCAACGTTGCCAATATTCAATTCTTTTTAGGTTTTTTGAAAAAGGTTTTTTGTATTATAATTTATGCAATTTTATATTCTTCAAAAGACTTTTTTATTAAAAAAAATCAAAGAAGTTTTTTAAAATCATGATTTTGCAACGTTGCCACATTTCAATTTGTTAAGTTTTCCATCAAAAACCCTTTAAAACATTTGCAGTTTGAACAAGAGTTTTATCTTAAAAAGATTTATGTCGTTTTTCATTCTTTAATTGCTCCTTTATCATAATAATATACTACTAAAGGTTTAAAATTCCATAATTTGCAATGTTGCCACTTTTCATTTTTTTAGGTTTTCTTATAAATTATTTTGCAATTAATAAAATTAACATAAGTTTAAGCTAATTTAAGCAATTTTGAATTTCCTATCAGATTTTTTATCTTTAATAGTGAAAAGTTTCTTAATTTGCAACGTTGCCAATTTTCTATTAATTAAGTTTATTTAAACAAATACAATTAAATTCTTTTGAGACGTAAAACATTAAAAATTTTGTAAATTTTTTAAATATTTTAATTTGAAAAATTTTTTTGAGCATTTTCCATAAAAATTAGATTAAATATAAAATGTACCATGTTGCCAACTTTCATGTTTTTTATTGAAACTTTAAAATATTTAGAAATTTTTGAAACAAATCTAATAAAATTGAGTTTTAAGACTCTTTAAAATGACGTTTGCTGGGTAAATATGTAAAAATATTATGTTGCATGGTTGCCAAATTTCATTTTTTTTTATTAAATTTTTGTTTAAACTTTAAATTTTCTTTAAAGTTTTAAAGCAAGTTCTATATAATGAAAAATGGTTTGATTCCATATTGACTTTTTCATTAGAAATCACCTTAAAATTACTTACAATGTTGCCAATTTTCACTTTTTTTTTCTAAAATTTAAATTTTTTTTTAGAAATTTATTAAAATTATAATTGAGAGCCGTTAGACTTATTTGTATATATAGTTGCAAATTAAATGTGCTTAAATATGGAAATTTACAATGTTGCCACATTTCAATTTTTAATTTTTTTAATTTTTTTTTTCATAGTTTAAGTTAAAGTTGCATTTTGCCTGAAATTATTCAAAATCCTTAATCTAAAAGGCTGTGTTTTTCTATAGCAATTAAGCTACAAGTAAAATTTGCCTTGTTGCCAAATTTCATTTCTTGTTTAAACTTTAATAGTTTTTAAGAAAATTTTAAAATTTTGATGAGAATTTATTATCTGAAATGATACTTATGCAAGAGAAGGTAATAAAAAAAATTAATTTGCATTGTTGCCAAATTTCAAATTTTCACTTTTTTCTACTCAATTTTTCTAATGATAAATAAACAAATTAACTTTTACTTTTGTAAAGATTTCTCTTGATGATTTGGTTTCATGTATTAGGCCCAACTTTTAATGCCTGTTTTGATAACTGTAGGGTGTGCTGAAACCAAATTTCATAAACTTAAATATTAAATAGACTCTTCTCTGTTTATTTATTTTTTTTGTATTGTAAATAATTTCAGTTGTTCATTTTTTCTTTTTTGTGGGTTTTGTATATATTTTGATATTTTTAGAGATGTATTGTGATTTTTGGCACACAATATTTATTTACAATGTTGCCAAATTTCCAATGGAACAATAATAAGATGAAAAGAAATACACTAAACAAAATAAAATATGTGGATGTGAGTGTGTACAAAAATATTAGTAAAAGAAATGAGAAATAATTTTCTATATGTGAAACAACGTCATATTATGAAAATCAACTTAATGAAATTTTAATTAATACGTTGAAACAATTTACGACTTTACGTCAAAAGGAAAAAAAAGTGCACTAATGGGCGGCCTGCAGAGAAGAAAATAAAAAAAAATCAAGAAAAGAATTTGTTATAATTTAAGGCTAAATTATTTAAAATGAAATTAAATAGATTTGCAAAATGATAAAGAAACACATGACATTATCTTTTGTTAAATGAAAAATGTGCTTAAAAGTAATGCTGATGGCAAGCAACAGTGCTTACTTTATAAAGCTAATAAGCAAAAAGTTAAACAGCAAATATGCCTCTCCAATATTCTCCAAATTTTCTTTTTTTAACAATTTTCTTTAAAATTTAAATAAATAGTTTTTTTTTACACAAAATTATCTCATTTAAGTTGTAAATGTCAAGTATCTAACATAAACTCTCTTTTTTAACATTTCAAGTGACATCATTACTTCTACTTTACTATCTAAAGGATTTTTCTTGTATTTTACTTTATTCCTCGAAAAAAAAGGAAAAAATATGAAAAAAATTTATAGAAAAAAAATATATATAATAACAGGATACGTGACTTTTTGCGGTTTGTTAGGATTTATTATTATTATTTTTATACAAAATATATTCCATGTCTGAGTTTCACAGCGCATTTTAAATATTATTAAATTCTACAAACAGCCTCAAACTATTATAAAGTATGTGGTGTTTAACTATAACTAGGAATAGGATTCCCTTTCTTTTTTTTTTATTTTTCTATACATTTTAAGTTAAAAGCGATTTTTTTTCCACAGTAACCAGAAAAAAAGATCAAATATGATTAAAAGCGGGAGCAACTAACATACTCTGTAAAGTTATTTTTATTTGTAAATTTTTTTTTCAAAATCTTTAAAAGATTGTTATAAAAGAAAGTAAATACAATTATAAATAAATGTTTTACATTTATTTATATTTAAATGTTTACTTTTCAAAAAAAGTATTAATGTGCAACAACCAAAAGGATTAATAATAAACTTTGAACAATTTATACACTTGACTTTAGAATAGTCTATAGTTTTGAATAAAGAATAGTCTATAGTCTTGACTATAGAATAGTCTATCGTCTTGAATATTGAATAGTCAATAGTCTTGACTATAGAATAGTCCATAGTCTTCACTATAGAATAGTCCATAGTCTTTACTATAGAATAGTCTGTAGTCTTGACTAAAGAATAGTCTATAGTCTTGACTATAGAATAGTCTATAGTCTTGACTATAGAATAGTCTATAGTCTTGACTATAGAATAGTCTATAGTCTTGACTATTGAATAGTCTATAGTCTTGACTATAGAATAGTCTATAGTCTGGACTATAAAATATTCTATAGTCTTGACTATAAAATAGTCTAAAGTCTTAACTATAAAATAGTCTATAGTCTTGACTATAGAACAGTCTATAGACTTGACTATAGAATAGTCTATAGTCTCGACTATAGAATAGTCTATAGACTTGACTATAGAATAGTCTATAGTCTTGACTATAGAATAGTCTATAGTCTTGAATATATAATAGTATATTGTCTTGACTATAGAATAGTTTATATTCTTGACCATAGAACAGTCTATAGTCTTGACAATAGAATAGTCCATAGTCTTGACTATAGAAAAGTCTATAGTCTTGACTATAGAACAGTCTATAGTCTTGACTATATAGTAGTCTATAGTCTTGACTATAGAATAGTCTATAGTCTTGACTATAGAATAGTCTATAGTCTTGCTATTGAATAGTCTATAGTCTTGACTATAGAAT
>NC_060954.1:11631233-11632810 GCF_022045245.1 Lucilia cuprina
TTCTAGTTCAGTTCTAGTTCAGTTCTAGTTCAGTTCTAGTTCAGTTCTAGTTCAGTTCTAGTTCAGTTCTAGTTCAGTTCTAGTTCAGTTCTGGTTCAGTTTTAGTTTAGTTCTAGTTTAGTACTAGTTTAGTTCTAGTTTAATTCTGGTTCAGTTCTAGTTCATTTCTAGTTCAGTTCGTTATTAAAAATTTATATGTATTCCCTGTCAATAACCTCAAATCGTTCAATATTTATCCGTATTGATTTTTGTATAAACTTTTTCGCTTTATTTCCCTGTTGTTCCAACTACTACCATGTTTTTCTCATATTTATTTGTCTCTTATTGGTTTTCTTTGTCCAATTTTAATTGGATTAAAAATAGATCTTAACAATTGTAATGTAATACTATTTTGCTAGTGTTTGTGTAAATGTGTTTATTAATTGGCTTACAAAACTGATAGCGGAAGTTTTTCTTCTTATTTTTCCTTCATTTCTCTATATTTTCTTTATTGGACTTTATCTATTATTATTGTTTTTTTTTTCTACAACAAAATATCAAATTTCACTGCAAGATTTAACAAGTTTGTGCAAGAAATAAGGCCGGTTTGGAATTACAATGACAAAAGAGTAGTGGTCAAAATCAGCATTAATTATATAGGTTCATAAAATTAAGATTTATTGAAAACAGCTTATAAGCAAAGTTTTGAAATTTCACTCCTAGTTGAAATTAAGATAACAGCCTGGTTCACATTAGGAAACATTTTTTTTTTGGAAAATTTGGATTTTTGTGTATAAGAGAAAGAAAAAGAAATATCAACCATCTCTTTCTCCCAAAAGTTTCCCAGTGTGAACCAGGTCTAAGTTTAAAGAAAACTGTTAAAATTGCGTTCTCTTGCGTAGTTATATAAAATTTGTTAGCTTTGAAATATAACAAGTTTAATAAAAACTTGAAACCCTTTGTGTGAACTACTGACTTGCTTTTATAGAACTTTAACAACTTTAACTTTAACAGCATTATTTAGTAGTTTTTGCTCAGAAAAAATATCTTTAAATATATTTCCCTTGTTTTAAGTTCATTGTGCAAAAAATATTAGATTTCTATATTTTCAAATATGTTTATACATATGTACATAAGTTTGTAAATATATATGTATATATGTGTGTACAATTCCATTTAAATAATAAACTTCCAACCCCCGGAATTTTCACATACACACCCATAAATACCCACATAATTCGTTTACACTGGGAGTCTATAATAAAGGGAGAAAAGTGAAAAAAGCTTCTTTTCACAGCTTGAATAAATATAATAAGTGAGTTTTTTTATAGCTTAACACAATAATTATAATAAATAGTTTATATTTTTCTATTGTTTTTAAATTAAATATTATTAATGTTTTTGTTAAGGATATGCCCTACTGTTTAACTTCCTTCAAAAGCTACTTGAAAAAAATGCTTTGGTCGACAATATAACTAGAACTGAACTATAACTGAACTATAACTGAACTAGAACTGAACTAGAACTGAACTAGAGCTGAACTAGAACTGAACTAGAACTGAACTAGAACTGAACTAGAACTGAACTAGAACTGAACT
>NC_060954.1:11632910-11634667 GCF_022045245.1 Lucilia cuprina
TTCTAGTTCTGTTCTAGTTCTGTTCTAGTTCTGTTCTAGTTCTGTTCTAGTTCTGTTCTAGTTCTGTTCTAGTTCTTTTCTAGTTCTGTTCTAGTTCTGTTCTAGTTGCGTTCTAGTTCTTTTCTAGTTGTGTTTTAGTTCTATTCTAGTTCTGTTCTAGTTGTTCTAGTTCTGTTCTAGTTCTGTTCTAGTTCTGTTCTAGTTCTGTTCTAGTTCTGTTCTAGTTCTGTTCTAGTTCTGTTCTAGTTCTGTTTTAGTTCTGTTCTAGTTCTGTTCTAGTTCTGTTCTAGTTCTGTTCTAGTTCTGTTCTAGTTCTGTTCTAGTTCTGTTCTAGTTCTGTTCTAGTTCTGTTCTAGTTCTGTTCTAGTTCTGTTCTAGTTCTGTTCTAGTTCTGTTCTAGTTCTGTTCTAGTTCTGTTCTAGTTCTGTTCTAGTTCTGTTCTAGTTCTTTTCTAGATCTTTCCTAGTTCTGTTCTAGTTCTGTTCTAGTTCTAGTTCTGTTCTAGTTCTAGTTCTGTTCTAGTTCCGTTTTAGTTCTGTTCCACTTCAGTAGAAGAATCTGCTGTGATATTTCCGTGAAAAGTTTCTATATACGTTTTGACAATGGTGTCACCTTAAACCCTTCTACCCCACTGTGCCTTTACTTTCGTATTCGTGTTAATCCTTATAGATGTTATTCCTACTAAAAAAGACTACAAATAATCAACATAAAATCTATATAAATTGTTGCAAATAAAAATAAAAGGGATACAATACTTTTTTATATGTTGTGCACAAAAAAAACCTATAACGACATGTTGTTTTTCTTGAATCCCTTTTTGAGCTTTTATTCAATTTAATCATACTGTAAATATATGGTGTGTTAATATAAATAAATGTTTTCTTTTAGAAAGAATAAAAAGTAATAAATAAACTAACAAAGAAAACTAACCAAGTATGGGTGGTATTGCTAAGAAAGAGGAAAACGGGGGTAATCACAGGCACGAGAGATTTACTTTAAAACAAAACAATAGAAATTAGATGGAGCTTAGCGGGTTTTCTTATAAAACAAAAGGAACTAACTCCAATATTTGAAAACAGGTATCGACAGTGAGTAACAAATGAGCTCTCTAACTAGTTTGGCTTATTCTTTGTGCTCGCATTAGCCTAAGAGTGAAAGCAGCTCAAAAGAGAGTGTTTGTCTAACATTGCTATTGTATCTGCTGTGTATATCTCTTTTTGCCGACCACTGATTTAACGTTATCAAATGGTTTGTATGTGATATGAATACCAAATTAAATTAAAAACTTATAGAGTAGTTATTGGTGGTGTTACAACTTTTTTTAACATTTGTTAACAATTTTAGTAAATGACTTAGTAAAACAAGGCATGATTTTTTTTTTAAATAATAAAGATAAATGAACAATAAATTAGTTCCACATTTAGCGCAGAAAAAAGCCAAAAAACTTTATGAATTAATAAATGTTTAACACAAACTATAGGGTTTCTTAGTTACAAGGGGATGTTTTTATAGTTAAACATTTGTTAGATTAAACCTGTAAAGATTACAAAAAAAATATTTGCAACATTTATGGTTTTTGGTTTGTATATGTTTTTATACAAGATTAAGTCATTACGTTTTAGCTGCTCTTGACCAACTTACAAAGACAATTTTCATAAATACTTCTTTTTGCAACGCTTTCAATTTTTTCCCCACTTTTAATATTACAAAAGCAGCCATATAAATTTTTGTTTAAATAAAAATTTTGTTGGTCTCTT
>NC_060954.1:11634767-11639625 GCF_022045245.1 Lucilia cuprina
GTCTATAGTCTTGACTATAGAATAGTCTATAGTCTTGACTATAGAATAGTCTATAGTCTTGACTATAGAATAGTCTATAGTCTTGACTATAGAATAGTCTATAGGCTTAACTAAGGAATAGTCTAAAGTTTTGACTTGAAACTAGTCGTGACTACAGAATCGTGCGTCTGACTGTGGATTGTTGTTAGTCAGTGGGATTTGGTTAGTCTATTTTAAGTCTAAATTGTATTCAGTATTTAGTCAGTTTATATCAAGACTTTCGTTACTCTATAGTTGTGACTATAATCCGTCTATGGTTGATTTATTGAGGATTTATATTTTGAGAAATTGTATAAGAAGATTTGAATATATAAAAAACTTATATATATATATTCCATAAAACTACCGTTAACACTAAAGCTCAAGAGAAGTAAAATATCTACCGTGTCCCTGTGTTTTTTTTTTAACACCCCATTTTATATTTTTGGAATTTTTGTATATTCCTACATTTATTTTTAATCTGCTGGATTTTTAATTTTATCTTAAATGTTTTTTTTTTTTTTTTTGTTTTTTGCTTATGCAAATCTCATAATTCTCATATATACTTAGTACTACATTTAAATTTGTTGTTTTTATACATGTTTATGTTATTTAAGTTTATTTTTTTATTATTTTACTCTCTTACATGTTGTAATTAAATATAGAAGACAAGCAACCAACAACTCATGTCTGACATTAAGTCTATAAATTAAAACTGAAGAAACCAAGCAACATGATGTTGAAAATGAGCAAAAAAAGAAAAAAATCCAAAGAAAAACATTCAACAACTTTAAAGACCAATGTTTTAGTATTTAATGAATACCGTATATATTTTTTTCTTTTTGCGATTTTATATCTTTAATAAAACTTGCAGAAAATTATATAAAGAGCTAAAAATCTAAAGCGCGTTTAAAAAAATGTTGTCAAGAATTTAAAGTGTTGCTATTTTGCCATACAAAGAGCAAATGTCATACAACTTGGGCATATTTGAGAAAAATGAAGTTTTTTTTAGTTTCTTCTTTTTTTTTAATTTCTTAATGTTGTATTTTTACTGCCTGACTGTTGAGAGGAGTTGTAGAGTAATGGATTTTAAAATTATATATATGGTGGTTGGACGAAAAAAAAATTAACATATTGAGATATTTATAAAATTCTTATTTAGAATATTGAATTGAAATTAAATTCATACATATTACTAGTTCTGTTCTAGTTCCATTCTAGTTCTGTTCAAGTTCTGTTCTAGTTCTGTTCAAATTCTGTTCTAGTTCTGTTCTAGTTCTGTTCTAGTTCTGTTCTAGTTCTGTCCTAGTTCTGTTCTAGTTCTGTTCTAGTTCTGTTCTAGTTCTGTTCTAGTTCTGTTCTAGTTCTGTTCTAGTTCTGTTCTAGTTATGTTCTAGTTATGTTCTAGTTATGTTCTAGTTCTGTTCTAGTTCTGTTCTAGTTCTGTTCTAGTTCTGTTCTAGTTCTGTTCAAGTTCTGTTCTAGTTCTGTTCTAGTTCTGTTCTAGTTCTGTTCTAGTTCTGTTCTAGTTCTGTTCTAGTTCTGTTCTAGTTCTGTTCTAGTTCTGTTCTAGTTCTGTTCTAGTTCTGTTCTAGTTCTGTTCTAGTTCTGTTCTAGTTCTGTTCTAGCTCTGTTCTAGTTCTCCTCTAGTTGAGTTCTAGTTCTGTTCTGTTCTAGTTCTGTTCTAGTTCTGTTCTAGCTCTGTTCTAGTTCTGTTCTAGTTCTGTTCTAGTTCTGTTCTACTTCTGTTCTAGTTCTGTTCTAGTTCTGTTCTAGTTCTGTTCTAGTTCTGTTCTAGTTCTGTTCTAGTTCTGTTCTAGTTCTGTTTTAGTTCTGTTCTAGTTCTGTTCTTGTGCTGTTTTAGTTCTTTTCTAGTTCTGTTCTAGTTCTGTTCTAGTTCAGTTCTAGTTCTGTTCCAGTTCTTTTCTAGTTTTGTTTGAGGTGTGTTAGTAAAAAGTTTTTTTAAGTAATTTAATTTAAGCTTATGGAAAACTTTTGTTATAAAATAATCTATATTTAAACTTAAGATTAAGTCCATATAAAAACAAAATTCCTTATTATTTTAACATCAATAGCTCTAGTTGTAATTTTCATATTTCCTTTAATACCTTTTTGTAGTCTATTTACGATTAATCTCTAAATGTTTATATTTCCTGATTAATCTTTTATATTCATTCACTTTTTTATTACTTCTATTTGCAGGTAATTGAAACTTTACAATTTCTCACTGATTAATATTCATAGTTTTTTTTTCTAACAAATAAAAAGCAAAATATTACAACATATGAATTCATGTGTAAGTAAACGAAACAATAGAAGAACAATATTTATTTTAATACAACAAATAAAAGAAAAAAATATTTATTACTTTTTTTGCAATTAGTTAAGCTGTAAAGTAACAACATTTATAACCCTGTTTGCTAGATATAGGAAAACAATACCAACACAAAGATCCTGTAAATTTTCTCATAATTTTCTTTACCCTTAAACAAACCTGAAGAGGAAACAAAGCAGTCAGAGATATATATTAGTTATAAATTTATATAAAACTGGAGATAAATGAAAAGAAATTATAACTAACAAACTGGAACGACAGCTTCCATAATCATTAACACACACAATCTGTAGATGTTAGAAACCAATATTTAGAAAACAAAAAAGAACAAAAAATCACAGAAGTAAAATCTCTAAAGGATTTTTTTAAAATAAAAGAACTCGTTTTTTTATTTAAAAACCATAGAATTTAAACCTTTTTGTCGATGTCACAACGAGTCTATTTTATTGTTGATTAACAAGTATAAAAACTGAAAATGTGTTGATATTAGAGAAGGACCTTATTGAAATGACCGCAAGTCATTTAGAAAGGTGGTAGTTAGAAGCTTAAGAAAACTTTAAAAAGGGAGAAAAAGGTCTAGTTTTAGTTGCTCTGTAGCTTTTAGATTTTTCCTTTACAAATTTCTAATGACTTTTGATAGACAAAAGTATTTTATTAATAAAATACCAGAGAGAGTATTTTATTAAGACTGCGAAGAAACCAAAATATATAAACAAGTAGAACAACAATTAACATTTTAATTTAACCCTTGAATGTAGACAAATCATAAATCGAAAAAAGACTTCTTTTTAGATCAGTTTCAAGTTCAGTTTTAGTTCAGTTCTATTTCAGTTCTACATAAGTTTTAGTTAAGTTTTAGATTAGATCTAGTTCAGTTCTAATTCAGTTCTAGTTGAGTTCTAGTTAAGTTCTAGTTTAGTTCTAGTTCAAGTTCTGTTCTAGTTCTGTTCTAGTTCTGTTCTAGTTCTGTTCTAGTTCTGTTCTAGTTCTGTGCTAGTTCTGTTCTAGTTTTGTTCTAGTTCTGTTCTAGTTCTGTTCTAGTTCTGTTCTAGTTCTGTTCTAGTTCTCTTCTAGTTGAGTTCTAGTTCTGTTCTAGTTCTGTTCTAGTTCTGTTCTAGTTCTGTTCTAGTTCTGTTCTAGTTCTGTTCTAGTTCTGTTCTAGTTCTGTTCTAGTTCTGTTCTAGTTCTGTTCTAGTTCTGTTCTAGTTCTGTTCTAGTTCTGTTCTAGTTCTGTTTTAGTTCTGTTCTAGTTTTGTTCTAATACTGTTCTAGTTCTGTTCTAGTTCTGCTCTAGTTCTGTTCTAGTTCTGTTCTACTTCTTCATGCCTCTTTTCTTGTGTAGGGCATCGAAATATTCTAAGTTCAACGCCATGGTATGCAAATAAATAAACAGACACAGCAATAATTCTGGAAAATATACATGTGAAAGGTGAGATTATTGTGTACTCATTTTCTTGTACCTCAATACATGTATTTATAAATAACTTGAAAGCATTTAAAAAAAATGTTTCATATCTATACAAAAACAATAAATAATTTTATATATATCTACTTCGAAACACTTCACCAGAGAATGTTGTAAATTATGTTTATTATATAAACGATACCTTTGAAAAAACAATCCATTGGGAAATTTACTACAAGGATATACTAAATATATTTCCTACTGCGGTACTTGACAAGAGCAGCAGATATATTGTTATTTGAATAACAGAAAATTTCCCACATTTTTTAAAATACTTTCTACTTATGGAGAAGTAACCTTTGCAACAAAAATATTATTTTGGAAATGGCCGATAAGGTAGAAAAAGGCAATATGTTAATTTTTGGAAAGCTATGAACAAAACTGGGACAATTTAAGAGGATGTTTAATTGTAGTGCCGTATATATATTTATTTCAAAAAGTCTTATTAATTTAACAACAAGGAAACATATTGATACTAGTTTAAACTTCAATCAATTTAAAGTTTTTACTTTTCCAATTACATATTTTATATATTTGACAAAGAGATTACCAACTTAGTTATTAATGTGTGGAATGCTCATTTTGTAAACACTTCATTAAAAGTATTGGCATAATTTTTAAACATTATCACACTTACCCTTAGTCAGTTATTAGCAATTTGTGGTATTAAATAAAAATGTGACCATAATTGCAAAAATAAATGACAATAACATGATCGTGATGTGAACACATTCAAGTGTTTTTTAAACACATATCAACATGTGCTGGTACAAGTATTAATTTAAATTTAAATTTTATTTATAGGAAAACTAATATAATTGTATTAAAAATTCAATATGAATTAACAGAATCTCATAATGTTTGTTAAAGGAGAAATACCCAAATAGATATTACGTGGAAAATACACAGTATAAATTATCTTAAAAAAAAATAATAGAACTGAACTAAAACAGAACTAGAACTGAACTAGAACTGAACTAGAACTGAACTAGAACTGAACTAGAACTGAACTAGAACTGAACTAGAACTGAACTAGAACT
>NC_060954.1:11639725-11658767 GCF_022045245.1 Lucilia cuprina
AGACTAGACTATAGACTAGACTATAGACTAGACTATAGACTAGACTATAGACTAGACTATAGACTAGACTGTAGACTAGACTATAGAATAGACTATAGACTAGACTATGGACAAGAATATAGACTAGACTATAAACAAGACTATAGACTAGACTATAGACTAGACTATAGACTAAACTATAGACTAGATAAAGGTCTGGACTACAGACTATATTATAAAATGTACTACATAACAGACGGGACTATGGACTAGTCTAACATAAACTAATTTATACATAATATGTATTGATTTTTTCATAATTTGCAAATTTCTTTTACTTTAACTAAATTATTTCCTTGAGTGTTTTCTTTTTTATTATATTTTTCTTTCTGTTTCTATTTTTTTGTATATTTTTTTCTGGGCATAATCCTCGAGATATTGTCAACACAATACAAAAAGTATTTTGTCTTTAAAATATATTACATTATTGTGTGGTATATAAGTATGTGTTAAACACACACACGCACATGTGTGTTTACAACATATATCCTAAGATATACCTTAAGGTATCCCTTTAGGGATATGATGATAATATGATATGCTCAAGTTCAAATGGTGCTTTGTCTAAAAATTCATTCTTCTTCTACTTACTGCTGCTTGCTACAAATTCATCTGCACTTGTAGCAGTAATAAAATAATATACTATTGTGTTGGTTATTCTAACAAATATATTTCAGAGAGTAGCGTGAGTGTAAAGGGGGCAGGAGATAACTGGTGTATAAAGTAAAAGAATGTCAGTTATATGAGACCAAAGAACCAACAGATAGACAGAAAGAAAGACAGACAGTTAAAAAAAGAGCATAATAAACAAATTTGTTTTTACGTTACGTTATTTTTTTTTTTTTCTTTATTATTAAACTTTTTATTTTTATTGTATAAATTGTGTGTGTGTGTGGAAAGCAGTTGAGTTTGAAAAGATAGCATCGTAATATGATGCTCAATTAGTGAAGAAATCAAATATTTTTATTACTTTCATATATAGAATGAAAATTTGTTAATCTTTAGTAAAACTATGAAATTTTATAACAAAATTTACGTTTTTTTAATTTTTTACTTTATGTAAAAAATGTAATGAATTGGGTAAACAATGTAAATATTGCTAAAATTTAAAATTTAAACATTAGAAAATATTACTTTTCATTTTAACATTAAATTGTTAAAGTTTTTTTTCGCTTAATTATTAAAACTTTACAAGATTTTCAATTGTTTACATAAGGTAAACAATGTAAAAAATTCAAAAAATTCTAAAAAATTAAAAAATTAAGTTAACAACTAAGATTTATAAGTAAATGAATTTTTTTTTCATTTTTGACATTATGTCAACAATGTAAACAATGTGTAAAATTGGGTAAATATCCAAAAAATGTTTTCAAACTTTTTTAAAAATTTGAATTTTTGATCTAAAGGCAAATTTTCTTTCATTGTAATGTAAAAAAAAAATTCCAAAATGTTGGCGAATTTATATAGTTTACACAAGGTAAACAATGTAAATAATATAAACAATTGTTAAATTGCTAAAAGTTGTCAGTTTTTAGTAATTACAACGAATTTTTGTTTAAAATGTTGAATATTTGCAATTGTTGACATTATGTAAACAATGTAAAGAATGCATTAAGTAATGTAAAATAGCAAAAATTCACATTTCAATGAAACAAATCTAATTTTTCTTACCTTTAAAGATAAATTTGTGTTTGAAATTTTTAATTTTACCAATTCTTGACATAATGTAAATAATGTAAAAAATGATTTAAACGATGTAAAATAGCCGAAAATACACATTTCTATGAAATAAATTGATTTAAGGGAAAAAAATAAATATTTTCTAATATTTTACTTTATGTAAATAATGTAAAATATTTGTAAAATTTGGTAATAATGAAAAAATAACAAATTTATTTTAAAAAATTTTTTTTATTTTGCCAAAAATTTTACGATTTTCTTGTTAAAAATGTTAAAAAATTTTAAGAATTTGACATTATTTACATGAGGTAAATAATGTAAACAATTGTAAAAAATAAGAAAGTTTTATATTTTTAATAATAAAAATGGATTTGAAATTGAAATTTGTAATTTTATCAAATTGTTGACATTATGTAAACAATGTAAAAAATGATTTTATTCATGTAAAATAACTTAAAATTTTTATTTCAAGAAAGTAAACTAAAGCTATCTTTAACAAATTAATATTTTATAGTTTTTGACATTGTGTCAATAATGTAATGTAAAGGTAGAATTGGGTAAATCTTTACAAAATTGTTTAGAAGTTTTGAAAATATTAAATTTTTACTAAAAATACTGAAAAGTTCTTAAAAATATGAAAAATCTAAAGAATTTTACATTGTTTACATGAGGTAAATAATGTAAATAATAGTAAAAATTAAAAAATTGGTTATTTTTAGTAATTAAAATGAATTTGTGTTTGAAATTTATAATTATTCTAATTGTTGACATGAGGTAAACAATGTAAAGAATGATTTTATTTTGGGTAAATAATGTACACAATTACAAAATTATGAAAAGTTGTTATTTTTAACAATTAAAATTAATTTATGTCGGAAATTTGTAATTTTTCTAATTGTTGACATGAGGTAAACAATGTAAATAATGTTTTTTTTTTCTCAAGTAAATTAGTTAAAAATCATTATTTTAATGAAAAAAGTTAAGTTTTCTTTAACAAAATTTATGTTTTATAGTTATTGACATGATGTCAACAATGTATATTAAGCTTAAAATTGAGTAAATTATGTAAACAATGTAAATAGTAAATTTTTCTATGTAAAAAAGCTAAAAAAAATATTATTTAGATAAAACAAATACACTTTTCTTTAACAAAATGTATGTTTTATAGTTTTTGACATGATGTCAATAATGTAAATTTAGCGTAAAATTAAGTAAATTTAGTTAATTTATTAAAAAAAAACATAAAATTTCTATAGTTTTTTATATAAAAAACCTTTAATTTTCACTTTAAAGAGATGTAATTTTTAATAGGATATAATATTGTTTACATGGGGTTTATCAGGTAAACCATAGCAAAATATTATGTAAACAATAAAAAATTAGCGTTTTTTTAACTTTTTTGTACTTTTTATATAAGTTCTTTGCTATTATACTTAACTCCTCTTTCCTACACTTATTCTAACGCTATACATGTATTGTTATCCTAGCGTATCCTTTATTTTTGTTCTTATTGTCAAAGATTTTATTTTCTAAATATTATTTTTTTGTTAAGTGTAAAGTGTCATCCCTTTTTTTGTTGTGCAATTTGAACTCTTAGAAATATAAAATAAAATAAAAAACAGACCTTTTTTTCATTTACAATTTTGCGTTAAAAATGTGTAAAAGCGAATGTACTTTTTTTTTCTTCTTTCATTCCAAAAAAAAAGGATACATAACAAATTGTTATGGCAACCGTGTTAAAAGGGGAAAAAAGTATAGCATAGAAAAAAGGGTGCCATTGTAAGACTATTAATAAGTAAGTGTGAGAAGAGTTATAGAGTCCCAGTAAGGAATGTTTGTGCGTTTGTATAGTGTAAACACTTTAGCTGCTTTTATACTTTGGCTATATAATTCACTAAGACTTGTATGTTGTTGTTGTTGTTATTTCTATTGTTTTTTTCTCCTCTATACGAAATATAAAAAAAAAGTTGTTTAATTTGCTGCTGGCACGCTTGACTGCTGTCAAATTGCTGTCAACAATACCACTAAATACACAAACATACACACATATACACACTTACATATGTATGTATGTTTTTTTTAACGAAACTTTCAACATAAAAAGAAATCATATCAAGAACATAAAATGTAATAATAAAAAAAGTTTTTGTTTAAAAATTTTGTTACGGTTTTACCTAAATTATCGATTATTGAATGTTTTTTTCTTTCATTTTATTAAAAATTTATTTAGAAACATTCGAATTTTTCTTAAAACAATGAACTGTTTTATTAGGTGTTATATCAAGCTTTGTCATTATAACATCTAGTTTGCAAGTTTTTAAAAACTAAGGAAGTTATTGAATTGTTTACATTGGGTAAATAATGTATAAAATAGAGAAAAACTTAAAAATTTTAATATCAAAATCAAATAAGTTTAAATTTTTTTTAACTTTTGTTGTCCTTGTCCTGTTACTGATTGTTAAAAGATAGAAAAAGGCACGGTGGGACACTGAATGTATCTTTTTAACAAAATGTTTTCTGCATGGTCCTTCAGGCAGAGATACATATAGATGCCTTCGACTATACATATAAACTTGGAATGCCTAAGGCATCATCAATCAATTCCCTTAACTACAATGCTATTAAGTAGAACTATCATCTTTTCGAAAAACTGAATCAAACTTTTCGACAACCTGTTACCTGTATGGTCCTTCAGACAGAGATATATATGTCTTCGACTATTTCTATAAACTTGGACTGAATTAGGTATCAATCAAGTCTTTTAACTGCAATGTTATTAAGTAGAACTATCATCACAATTGTATTCAATCATTGGCACACAACTGACGAAATTTCCAGAATATGAAGGCAACTCAGGAAATGAAACGCATAGCCAAAGTGTCGTCCCTAGACGACCTTGGTTTCCTTTCTTGCGCAAAGCAATATTCACACTCCCCTGGTGACCCTTACATAATTAATAGATAACTGCACATTTAGTGAAATGAAACTCAGGTATTAAAGCACCTATAGAAACATCTGTAGAATGTCGAAAACGCTCTAGCCCTAAGAATCTCGTTTCTCTTAGTAAGAACTCGTTTATGCTTCTAAATAGTATAATTACTGAGCACTACATGATTGGACATACATATCGGAACGTATGGGCTACCCATATGAACTGTCTTCTAAATTGTATTCAATCACTGGCACAACATCACCTTGCGTTGATATGGACTCCAGGACATGAAGGCAACTGAAGAAATAAAATGCTCAATCGAAGAGTCATCCCTCGACTTAACATTTGCGCATTATTATTCACACTCCCCTGGTGGTGGCCCTTTCACAGCTGATAGGTGCCTGGTTTATGCTTTTTAACTTGTATAATTACTGGACACCATATGATTGGACATATGTCGGAACATATGGGCTACTCATATGAGCAATCTTGTCAATTGTATTCAATCATTGGCACAACTGACACAACTTCACCTTGAGTTGATATGGGTTCCAGGAAATAAAGGCAACTGCAGAAATGAAATGCACAACCAAAGAGGGTCGTCCTTAGACTTAAGCCTTGCGAAAAGGGATATTCACACTTCCCTGGTGACCCTTACACAATTTATAGATGACTGGACTTTGAGTAAAAGCGAACTCAGATGCTCAGTTTCACTTGTAGATTATCGAAATAACTCTGGCCCTAAGAATCTCCTGTCTCTTAAGACAAGAACTCGTTTATGTTTCTAACTGGTATAAATACTGGGCACTGCGTAATTGGACATATGTCGGAACGTATGGGCTACCCATACGAGCAATCTCCTCAATTGTATTTAATCATTGGTACAACTGACACAACTTCACCTTAAGTTGAGATGGAGATCCAGAACATGAGAATGAATGCGCAACCAAAGTGTTGTCCCTAGACTTAAACCTTTCGCAATGGGATATTCATACTCTCCCAGAGACCCTATCACAATTGATAGATGATTGGGTTTTGAGTGAATTACAAACCAACTGGTAAAACATCAACAGTTTTCGAATATCGACAGCTCTCTGGTCCTAGGAATCTCTTGTTTCTTAGTAAGAACTCGTCTATGATTCTAATTGGTATAATTACCTGAATAATTGGATATATATCGGAACGTATGGGTTTCCTACATTATAGCTACTGTAAAAGCTGGCTTTCATGTGACTGCCCAGTCGTACAAGAGCACAGACTACTCACTCTATCTTGATAGAGTTCTTTCTCATGATCTGGATTGTCAATTCTAAGGGTATCGAAATGGTTCACAAGGCCACTCCGATTTAACTCACAGAAACTCACTTCAAGATTACGTGATTAGTTTACGTAGGATGCTCGCTAAACCCACGTAAACTAGGTAGAGCTCTTTTCTGTGATCTGGACTGTCGCAGAGATGTGTCACTAGTAAACCAGATCGGTTTGTTTTTCCCAAAGACCGCAAAAAACGAATTTGTTCACGAAATAAGGGACAGAAATCATTCTCTCAACAATAGGGTATCAGAATGACCCGCAAGACCTCCAAGTTAACTCACAAAAACTCACTTCAAGGTTACGTGATTAGTTTACGTAGGTTGCTCGATAAACCTACGTAAATTTGGTAAAGTTCTTTTCCATCAACTGCTCTGTCTTAGAGATGTGTCACTACTAAACGAGATCGGTTTGTTTTTCACGGATACCACAAGGATTGGTCAATCAAATAAGGGAGGGAAATCAATAAATTTAATAATTAGTAAAAATCAAATGTTTTTAAGTTGTTTACATAATGTCAACAATGTAAATTATGTGTAAAATTATATAAATATTAACTAAATTACTAAATCTATAACAAGAACTTGTTGTTTTTATTCAAATCATAGAGTTTTTGTTAAAAAATTATAATTTTTTTACATTGTTTACACCAGTTGAAAAATGTAAACAATAGAAACATATTTCAATATTTTACATTGAAACAGCTTTGATTTATTGTAGCACAAGAGCAGTTAAATGTAAAAATTTATAGAAATTATCATTTTTGAAAAAAAAATTGTTTTTATATTGTTTACAAAATGTCAACAATGTAAACTAAAAGCAAAATTGATTAGATAACAACAAAACTAGAAAAATTATAAAAGAAACCTTTAAAATTGTATTAAACTAAGAGTTTTGGTTAAAAAATTATATTGAAATTTTATATTGTTTACACCAGGTCAATAATGTAAACAATATGAAATATTTTTATATTTTACAATGAAAAAGATTACAGCCTTGACTCATTGTACACCAAGACAAATTAAATGAACAATTTTATAAGTAGAATTAAATATTTGTAAAAAAAAACCTTGTTTTTATATTGTTTACATAATGTCAACAATGTAAATTTTATGTAAAATTGATTAAATAACAACAAAATTAGAAAAATTATAAAAGAAACATTTAAAATTGTAATAAACTAAGAAATTTTTGCTAAAAAAAAAATTGTGTATTTTTAGCTAATTTTACATAGTTTACACCATGTAAATAATGTATAAAATATCAACACTTGAATTATTTAATAAGTTTTACAATTACAAATGTCTATGGCTAAAATATTATGAAAATTTTTCAATTGTCGACATAATGTCAACAATGTAAACAATGATATATTTCAGCTAAATAACATTAAAATATAAAATTTATTAACACATATAGAATGTTTATAAAAAATTCATTATGTTTACATAGTTTACCTTATGTAAATAAGGTAAATTATGCATAAAATTAGGTAAATTTTTTTAAAATTATGAAATTTATAACATAAACTTGAAAAATTTTCTAATTTAAACGTTTTCTTTTATAAAAATCTTACAAATTAAAGAAGATTTACACAGGATTTACAACTATACCCAAACTAACCATATATGTATGTAATTTATTAAATTATCAATATATTTATTCAAACAGCTTTGTGTATTAACATCAAAAAAAAAAAAAAGAAAAATAAAAAGAAAATACATTTTAATACCATAAAGTATGTAGTACTTGTTTATTATAATTCCTTCCTAGAAATTACTAGACTACTACTCCATTTTCATTATACCATTGTTATCAAATATTTCTAGGGTTTTTTTTTCTACCTCTCCCCCCCCCCCTTCCCCTTCTCTGTCATTCTCTTTCAATATAAAACTGTATATGGATTCTTGTTAAAAAACCATTAAATTCTTATGGTGATATTATGTATGTATAAGTATGTATGTATGTATGTATGTATGTATGTATGTATGTATGTATGTATGTATGTATGTATGTATGTATGTATGTATGTATGTATGTATGTATGTATGTATGTATGTATGTATGTATGTATGTATGTATGTAAATGAAATCTCTACTGTCTATATACCATAAGTATTATATGGTACAATATTTATATTATATATATTCTGCTGTTACTCCTTACCATTTGAAAAATACAAAAGAAAACGGAAACTACTGGACAAACAATTTTCTAACAATACATTTGTGTGCCACAAAAAAAAAAACGAAACGATATTGAAAAGGAATTGTTATACATACATATGTAAACTTTTACACATACACTCTCTGTGTATGTGTAGAGTTTAAACATAAGGATGTCTTTTTTTTCAAAGACAGCCAGCCAGCCAGTCGTCCACTCTTGAGTACATACTACATGGTCGGTTAAGTTTGATATTTATAAAAAATAAGCAATAGAAATGATAATTTAGACCCCATAGGAAAGTTTACTTGTTAAAATCAAGCTTTTTTACATTGTTTACATAAGGTAAATAATGTAAACAAAAGTAAAATATTAATAAACTGAATTTTATAGCTTTTTAAACAAATTAAACTTAAAAAAAATATATTTATTTTAATTGTTTACATTATGTCAACAATGTAAAGAATAATTATTTGGCAGGTAAATTACCTAAAAAGACAAAATTAAAAAAAGAGAATTAATGATCTGCTATAAATTCTTCAATTTTGTAAAGTTTACATTATGTCAACAATGTAAATTTTAAGTAAAATTGAGTAAATAAACATAAAATTACAAACTTTCTTAAAAGAACTTCTAAAATTTTATAAAAACATGATTTTGTTGTTTGAGAAATTACAAATTTATGTAAATTTGACATTGTTTACAGCATGTAAATAATGTAAACAATAATGCAAATTTTAAAAGTACATGTGTTTAATTGTTGACATAAAGAATGATTTTTGCAGAAAAATTATCTTAAAAAACAAAATTGAAAAAAAGTAAATTAATAATCTGCTAAAAATTCTTCAAATTTGGAAAATTTACATTATGTCAACAATGTAAATTATAGGTAAAAATTAGATAAATAACCACAAAATTTCTAAAAGAAATTCTAAAAGAAATTTTATAAAAACTTGTTTTTTTAAAGATATTATAAGTTTATCTAACTTTGACATTGTCTACACCATGTAAATAATGTAAACAATTGTAAAATTACAAGTATTTGCTATTTTCCCAATATCAACAATGTAAGTTATGGGTAAAAATTGGGTAAACAACCACAAAATCTCAAAATTTCTTTAAAGAAGTTAAACATGATATTTAGATTAGGAAATTACAAGTTTATGTTACTTTTTACATTGTTTACAACATATAAATAATGTAAACAATTGTAAAATTACAATTTTTTGCTATTTTCCCAATGTCAACAATGTAAATTATGGGTAAAATTGGGTAAATAATCACAAATTCTCAAAATTTCTTTAAAGAACTTAAACATGATATTTAGATTAGGAAATTACAAGTTTATGTTACTTTTACATTGTTTACACCATTTACATAATGTAAACCATGATAAAATTACTTTTTTTTTGCTATTTTTCAATTGTCAACAATGTAAATTATGGATAAACATTAACAAAACCTCTTTATTTCTTAAAGAACTTAAACATGATATTTAGATTAGGAAATTACGAGTTTACGTAACTTAGACATTGTTTACACCATGTAAATAATGTAAACAATAGTTTAAATATAAGTATTGACTATTTCTTAATTGTTTACATTATGTAAAGAATGATTTTTACTGATTAATTATGTATAGAAACGAAATTTCATGAAATAAATGAATGATCTACAAAAAATTCTTTAACTTTGAAATGTTTACATTATGTCAACAATGTAAATTTTGGGTAAATAATAAAGTTACTAAATTTATATGAACAATTTTTTAAATATTATAAAACAAGACTTTTTGATTAAAAAATTAAAAGTTTGTGTAACATTGATATTGTTTACACCATGTAAATAATGTAAAAAAAAGTAAAATTATAAGTATTTGCTTTTTACATTACCTAAAGAATGATTTTTTGTGAAATTTCATCAATCATTTTAAATTTTACAAAAACATGATTTTGTTTGTAAAGAACTTGCAAGCTTGTGTAACTTTTACATTGTTTACACTATGTAAATAACATAAACAATGGTAAAAGTGTAAGTAGTAGAATTTTATCAAATAAAACTTGAAAAATTGATATTTTTCTAACGCTGACATTAAGTAAACAATAAAAGTATATAGAATGTCTTTAATGTTTAATTGTTTGCATTATGTCAACAATGTAAACTGAAGGTAGAAGAGCATAAATATACAAAACATTACATAAATTTATGTAAAAATTAAGTTAAATTGTAGTAAAAACAAAATTTTGAGTAAAAAAATGTAATTCTTCAACTATTTTACATTGTTTACATGAGGTAAATAATGAAACAATTAAACAGGTCTATGTTTAAGCACTTTTTCAAGTTAAAAACCACGTAGACTTAAAAAATTTGAGTTTTTCTAATTGTTGACATTGTGTAAACAATGTAAAGAATTCATTATTTCAGGTAAATAACCTCAAGAAAGCAACATTTAATAGAGTAAATAAATTTTTGGTCAAAAACAAGTTATTTAGCAATTGTTTACCTTATGTCAACAATGTAAATTATGGGTTAAATTAGGTAAATATCTTAATTTATAGAACAAAATTTCTTAAATTGTATGGAAACTTAAGTTTAGAGTTAAGAAATGGTAAATTTGGTTGTAGTTTAAATTTTTACATGTCTCCTTCAGTTCTCTTACAACTTAAGACTTTGTCTACCAAAAATTTCCTACTGTCGTCATTCTTTTCTCCCTCAATAACTAGAAAACCCCAAACAATCTTAAGCTAAAATTTATAAGTAAGAATGAACAATAAGGTAAAGAATAAGAAAAATTATAACACAGAAACCAAATACATTTTTTTAAATATATAAATTTGATTTTTATGTAAATTTCAATTTAAAACTCCCCTACCTTTTCATACAATTTATTATAGATTGTATTACTTTTCTATAGCTCTCCTTCACATTTCTTATGGTTTTTTTTTGTTTTTTTGCCCTAAACGAAAAAGGCCCTAAACGTAAACAATGGACATTAAGGCAAAATAGCAAAAACAACAGCAATAAGAACAAGACACTATAAAAAAAGGGGAACAAAACAAGCTGCTATTTCTCTACTAAGAAGAAAAATTTATAAGAAAACCTTACTAAACATTCAGCTAAAGCTGCTTTAAAACAAACTAAAGCAATTCCTAAGGCTGTTGATGATGATGATGATGTTGATGACGCTGATGTGGACGACAAGGACGAACACATTAATGTTGAGGTTGAAGATGAAGATGCCACATCTATAACAATAATAATAATAATAATATTGTTTTGTGGCCCTCTTCTCGTTTTACTCATTATGTCCATTTAAGCAACAGTATAAGGAGGGTAGTCAAACATTGAAATATCCTTGAGTTTTGTATTTAACATATTTTTCTTATTATAATTATTTAACATCAGCTCAGTACCACTAAACCAGGTGCTGTGTTGTCCAACTGCCTATATATACACACATACATACACATAACTTTAAATTAAAATTCCTTTTGCCTTTATTCCTTGATTTAAGGAAGTTCTATTTAAATTGTCTACTTTAGTTTTATTTTATTTTTTATTTTTTTTCATTCTTGCCGCCAGCTGACCCTTTAATCTGCATAATTTGTGCAATATGTTGAAAATGTAATTCTATATGTTTTGTTTTGTTCTTTTTTTTTGTATTAAGTAAATAACAACAGGAAGCTGGTAGTTTTGTTCCTGTTTAATACAGTCACAAAATCATGTCAAATGTTTTTCTTGTTTTAATTTTTTTTAAAGAAATTTGTGGAATATTTTAACAAATTTAAATATCTAGGGAATATGGTCAAGTTAAGGGCAAATATTTATAAGGGTGTTTTTTTTTAGCAAATATTTGTAGCGTAAGTTAAGGCAAATTTTTATTATTTAAATAAAAAGTAAAAGTCTTTAATATTGTCTTTAAATATTTAATAAATTATAAATTATTTAAATTTGTTAATAACTGCAGAATAAGGCATATAAACGCTGATTAAGGTAGTTTCTGACTAATCTGTAGCCAAGACTTATCTATAGGCAAGACTAAAAATAATCCATAGTGAGGACTTTAAACTAATCTATAGAAATATAGACTATCAAGACTATAGACTATACTATAGTCAAGACTATAGACTATACTAAAGTCAAGACTATAGACTATACTATAGTCAAGACAATAGACTATACTGTAGTCAAGACTATAGACTATACTATAGTCAAGACTATAGACTACACTAAAGTCAAGAGTATAGACTTTACTATAGTCAAAACTATACTATAGTCAATACTATATAACTATACTATTGTCAAGGCTATGGACTATGCTAAACACAAGACTATAGACTTTACTATAGTCAAGACTATTGACTATACTATAGTCAAGACTAGATAAGGCATTCTGAAGTGTTAGTCAATCCTTAGAAAATATTTCTGTTCTAGTTCTGTTCTAGTTCTGTTCTAGTTCTGTTCTAGTTCTGTTCTAGTTCTGTTCTAGTTCTGTTCTAGTTCTGTTCTAGTTCTGTTCTAGTTCTGTTCTAGTTCTGTTCTAGTTCTGTTCTAGTTCTGTTCTAGTTCTGTTCTAGTTCTAGTTCTGTTCTAGTTCTGTTCTAGTTCTGTTCTAGTTCTGTTCTAGTTCTAGTTCTGTTCTAGTTCTGTTCTAGTTCAGTTCTAGTTCAGTTCTAGTTCAGTTTTAGTTCTGTTCTAGTTCTGTTTTTGTTATGTTCTAATTCTGATCTAGTTCTGTTCCAGTTTTGTCCTGTAATTTCTATATAATTCTCTACACTGACAATTAATTTTTATTTTTTTTTAACAAAATCTCGTAGTTATTTTCATATTCTCTATTTGGATTAAGTCATAAATATAAAAAATTTTATTGATTAATTATGCCAGCATGAAGTCACTGAAGGTAAAACAAAAACAGAATAATAAAAAATAAAAAAATTATAACAAATCACTCACTCAGAAGTAAAAAAACTGCAAAAAACGTCATCAAATTCAAATTAAACTTGCAAAGTAAATACTGCAAACGAATAAAAAAAGGTTCTAAAACAGATTTTGTTAAAATTTGCCAGTCATTTACTAAAATGGAATACAAAAGGCCGGGCTAACACAACAACCCAAACACCAAACCCCAAACCCCAGCCCCTTAAACTAGCAATTCGTGATGAGGTAGTGATGGTGGTGGTAGTGATAAGTTGAAAAGTACACAGAAAAATATGAAAAAGAACCAAGTGAATAACTTAGTATTGTTGTTGTTGCTATAACAACAGAATAGTGGCGCCTAGAAAACTACAACACAAACAGAATAATAAAAACCATAATCGTTACAATACGATAATAATGAGGACAAAGAGTATTAAAAATATATATACATATACATATACACACATACATACATTCATTACATTTATACACACATATAAAACAAACACAAAATATCATAAGCCATATAAAAGAGCATAGTAAAAGAGATTTGGGTGAAATGAACAGGAGTATGGGGCTAAACAAAACAAACTATTGGAAAAGTACTAACATTTTTTACTGCTTTTCTAGTCAAAAAATTTGGCACAAGATTTATTTTATTTATATGTACGTTGTACATATATGAAAAGACAGTCACACTGTCTGTTTGTCACTCACTCATTCAGTCAGTCCTTTAGTAAGTTAGTTGTTAAAGTGGCAGAGAGAGTTTATAAACTGCATTGTTATATATAAACTAGGTTTTTTTTAATATTATCCTCAAAGTATGCTATACAATAAATTTTACTTTTTAGCATGTTTATCAAGTAACAAGTTGTATGTATGTATGTGTGAGATTATGAGCATTGGTTATAAGAAATTTTGAATATTTAAATATTCTTTTCCACAATATTTATAAATGATATCATTAAGATTTTTAAAATAATATATACAATACAGATCTTCATATTTAATTATAGTCTATATTGCAGATCTGATTATAGTCTAGACCATAACACATTCTATAGCTTTGACAACTTATCAGTTTATAGCTTCGACTATATACAGACTATTCTATAGTTTTGTCTAGAATATTATTGACTGATCTAGACTAAGACTATAGATCACTCTATAGTCAAGACTATAGATCTAAAACATAACTAAAACAGCACTAGAACAGAACTAAAACAGAACTAGAAAAGAACAAGAACAGAACTAGAACTAGAACAGAACTAGAACAGAAATAGAACAGAAATAGAACAGAACTAGAACAGAACTAGTACAGAACTAGAACAGAACAGAACTAGAATAGAACTAGAACAGAACTAGAACAGAACTAGAACAGAACTAGAACAGAACTAGAACAGAACTAGAACAGAACTAGAACAGAACTAGAACAGAACTAGAACAGAACTAGAACAGAACTAAAACAAAACTAGAACAGAACTAGAACAGAACTACAACAGAACTACAGCAGAACTACAACAGAACTAGAACAGAACTAGAACAGAAATAGAACAAAACTTGAACAGAACTAGAACATAACTAGAACAGATCTAGAACTGAACTAGAACAGAACTAGAACAGAACTAGAACAAAACTAGAACAGAACTAGAAATAGAATAGAAATAAAACAGGATTCAATCTATAAATTTGTAGAGTTTTAGGGTTAGATATAGGTATGTTTTAATAGTTAACCAAAAAATTCATAAAACAAAAAGATAAATGAGCCAAAATATTAAAAAGTCTTGTAATTTACAAATTGAGAAAAAAATGTTAAACAAAAACGAAAATAAGAATATTGAAATAATGCCAAACATCAAAACAGTTAAAAACATTAAAGATACACTGTGATATGAATTAATATTAAAGGAAATGGTACGAAAAAAAGGTCAAAAGAGCAACAACAAAAGTTAACAAATATTTTCTGTAAAAATTTTGTAAATATATTAATAGTCATACAGTAGTTTTGGGTATATTTTCTAGTAAAATGTTTTATTATCAAAACATAAAAAAGTTTTTCTGTTCGAAAAAAAAAAGAAAATTCATTAAAATAATTGCTTTAACATTATTCATTAAATCAATGAAAGTGCTGCTAGCTTTTTGTTAATATTTTGTTATTTCTGTTTGAAATAAAATGATAGCTCTTTCTCCACAGCCGAATAAACACTCCTTTTTCAAGTTGGTAAAATTGCCTTTACCGCCAGTGAATATGTGGTAGCAAAATAAAAATTCCATATTTCCTGTTTACGAAAAAAACAAACCATCTCCTCCTTTACATTTAAACAAATCTCTTTTCAAATGTTTATGCATGTATATGAGTCTGATGGTGGGGCAATATAAAAATATATATTTGTTTATTTGTATGTGTATAAGTGAAAATGAGAAAAGGAAAAAAAGAAACACACACATATATACATATTCTGCTCCTAAAAGTAGACAGTACAAAAGCTATGGCATGAACAAAGTAATAAATGTAAGTGCTTCCATATGTGGAGAAACAATATTCTCTATGTGTGAGTGTGTCTGTGTGTATTTCTGAATTTTTTCATTTTCAATTTTATTTTTGCCATTTTTTTTTTTGCATGAAAAATGACACTGCTTTTATGACCAAACAAAAATACATATTAAAACGATAACTGTTGCTCAGCAAATAGGAATTGCAGCCTGAAAGCTGTAGAGTAGCTCATACCTGTCCAACCCTCCTAGATGTTAGAGTATTTCTATTTAAATTGTGGAAAATTAAAAAAACAAGAAAATCGTTTCAAAAATTTGCAAATGGTTTAAATTTCAAATACCAGTATTAAATAGTTAGAAAATTTGTTGACTAATATTTTAAACGTTTGAGTTTTTTTTATTAAAGGCTTACCAAAAAATATTTATCCCCGGGGAAACATTTTAGAAATGACAGAAATTTGCAAAAAAAAAAAAAAAAAATATTTAAATTTATTGTTGTCTAAAAAATAAACTAATACAGTAAAAAGTAATTTACTTCAAAAGGTTTTAACTACCAATCATACCCCCAGAGATTTCCGCGCACAAAAACCACTTTTTATTTAAACATACTATTTTTGCTTTAGTGTTTAGTATTAAAATTTGATAATTTTCTAATATTTTATTTACAAATTTAATTTTAGCTTAGTTCTGGTTAAGTTCTAGTTAAGTTCTAGTTCAGTTCTAGTTCAGTTCTAGTTTAGTTCTAGTTCTGTTCTAGTTCTGTTCTAGTTCTGTTCTAGTTCTGTTCTAGTTCTGTTCTAGTTCTGTTCTAGTGCTGTTCTAGTTCTGTTCAAGTTCTGTTCAAGTTCTGTTCAAGTTCTGTTCAAGTTCTGATCAAGTTCTGATCAAGTTCTGTTCAAGTTCTGTTCAAGTTCTGTTCTAGTTCTGTTCTAGTTCTGTTCTAGTTCTGTTCTAGTTCTGTTCTAGTTCTGTTCTAGTTCTGTTCTAGTTCTGTTCTAGTTCTGTTCTAGTTCTGTTCTAGTTCTGTTCTAGTTCTGTTCTAGTTCTGTTCTAGTTCTGTTCTAGTTCTGTTCTAGTTCTGTTCTAGTTCTGTTCTAGTTCTGTTCTAGTTCTGTTCTAGTTCTGTTCTAGTTCTGTTCTAGTTCTGTTCTAGTTCTGTTCTAGTTCTGTTCTAGTTCTGCTCTAGTTCTGTTTTAGTTCTGTTCTAGTTCTGTTCTAGTTCTGTTCTAGTTCTGTTCTAGTCTTGGTCATTTTCTAGACCTGTTTTAGCTCTGTTCTAGTTCTGATAAAGTTCTGTCCTAGTTTTTTTGCACGTATTTTAGTTCACTTTTAAAAAAGATTTCTTTAAAACTTAACCCTATATTTCAATAATTTCTTTTCCCTAGTTATCGATGTTCAATTTTAGATTATTTCAGCGAAAAAGGAAAAAAAACATGTAATTTAATTGGAAAGCAAATTTCAAAAACATATTATTGGTCAATGTGTTATCAAGAATCTTGTGTATCTTTCGCTGACGTTAAAACAGCTTTTGTTGTAACAAGTTGTAACAGCAAGAATAAATCTTAACAAATATATTGTTGTTTTTTTTTCTATTTGTTCATAATATAACGTTTTATCACATTAAAGCATTTTACAAGGATTTCGAAATCATTGTTGTACTTGTGTTTGTAGCAAACTATAATTCAATTGTCAATATGTTGACGTGCAACATGCGATAGAGTGATGTTACTTTTTTGTTGTAGTTTTTGTTGTTGTAGATGTTCAACATCCTTTTTAGTCCTTGTCTTGTTAATATTTTACAAGAGTCTGATTGTAATGGTGGAGATTAACTACAAGCGACTAGAAATAAATGAGTGAGATAGAGAGAGAGAATAGCCAGAGGGAAAGAGGATCACTGGAGATGGTAAAATAACAACAAAGCTGTTTATATATAAAAATTGGTATTATATAAATGTATTATACTCAGATTGTGTGTCAATGTGTTGACTTTTCTAGTTAAAAAACCATTGCTGTGAGCTTTATGTGCCTGAGTTTGAAATTGATTATAAAGTTGATGTCTTTACTTTCTCTGATTTTTAATGTTTTTTCTTACTCTGTTTGCTGTGGCGTTATATTGAAGTCAAAAGACAATATTTATTCTAAGATTATTACTCTCTCTCTCCTCCTCCTCCTCTTTTACTCCTTTTTCAAAGGAACTTAAACAAAAAACTCAATGAAGAAGAAAACTTTATTGATATGATGTTGAACAAGGCTCATTACAACATGTTTTATTGTCCTTTTAGATCTCAGTAGCAGAGCTCTATTATAGACAAAAAAAAACAAAGTATTTTCAACTATATAACTGGTCATATGTTCCTATTTAGTTTGTTTTTATATTTTTCTTTATTATTTTTTTTTTTGTTGATAGTTTAGCAAACAAAAAAACTTTGTGATTTTTTTTCTGCTCTTTTCAATTTAAGTATTAGTAACCAAAGCTGAGATAAACACAAACATTATTGATGTATGTTTTACTACACATACATATGTTTCTAAGGATTCTAAAGCATACACACACACACATATCCTTACATCCCCTATACATGTGTTACAATAGTTTCTATAACTTTTTAATATAGATTTTTATATATTTTTTCCTGGTTTTTTTGTTCATACTTCATTTTTAATTTGAAGTCTTTTCACGTCATGTGTTTTTTTCTTTTTAGTTGAACTTGTTTGTTTTTCCTCTAAGCTTTTATCAATTTCAGATGAGGGTGCTGTTTGTATATGATAGTTGGTCAAGACGTTTGTGACATATGACCTTTCAAATAGTGATATATAAACCTTATGTTGGACAAAAGTCTTTATTATAATCATTGTCAAACAAATCGTTAAAACGTTCTATAAATTACATATAAAATAAGTTTTGCACAAAATAAGAACGTGCTGTGTTTTAGTAAAAGTTTATTTAAGTAATATTTTCCTGCTTTATGTGTTTAGTGTTATTTTCAAAATGCCTAGTTTTTAAATTGTTAATCTCTTAAAGCCTATTATTTAAAATAGTTCATTAAATATTCGTTGGCTACTATCTGCTGTTCCATTTGATTTTGCAACTATAAGTCTAAGTCTGTTTATATTAGAACATGTTTTATTATATGGTTTTACTACAAATACTTTGTAATACTAAGGCTTCCAGCTTTTGACTTTTTTTTGTGTATGTGTTTATATATAAAGATCGACAGACATACTTGTGTATATATTCATGTTTTTTTTTTTAAATTTTATTTTTTTTAAAAATGAGAATACAGTAGTGCGCAGAATAATAGTAAAAAAGAGCGTACATTGTTTTAGCTTAGTTCCAGTTCAATTTCTGTTCAGCTTTAGTTGAGTTCAATTTCTAGTTCTAGTTCTGTTCTACTTTAGTTCTAGTTCTATTCTAGTTCTGTTCTAGTTCTGTTCTAGTTCTGTTCTAGTTCTGTTCTAGTTCTCTTCTAGTTCTGTTCTAGTTCTGTTCTAGTTCTGTTCTAGTT
>NC_060954.1:11658867-11660692 GCF_022045245.1 Lucilia cuprina
AGAACAGAACTAGAACAGAACTAGAACAGAACTAGAACAGAACTAGAACAGAACTAGAACACAACTAGAACAGAACTAGAACAGAACTAGAACAGAACTAGAACATAAACTGAGTTCACCCTAATATGCATTAACTCACTTCCTTTCCACAACCACCCCCACCCACAAAGACCCAACACGTGCTTGGGAAAGAAATACCCAGTGGGAATTAAGTCAATCTTAAAGCGAAGAGGAGGAGAGCTTTTATGAGTAATGTTATATATGTATTAACCGGAAATGATCACCTAAATATTCGAAACATACAAACGTATTTAACAAATTATTTATGGAAGGTGTAAAATCGGCAATACGGTAACTGTTCCATTCCGGTACCCAGTGTTAGTATAATATTTACCATGCTTAGTTTAAGCAACCTTCATACTTAATACACTAATTGCTTTAAAATTAAACATTAAAAGCAAAAAACAAAAAAAACTAATACCCAACAATTACAAATTATTCGTGTAACCATCATGGCAACGTGATAATATTGAAATTAATCCAATTTCCTCACATGTAAATTATAAATCTATAAATCATGCAAGTATGATTAGTTGTATAATGAGTTATAGAAATATAAATTTAAATTTTTAATATTTCAAATAAAATTTGCGCAAAAACGTTTACACAAAAGAAAACTGACCTTCAGTTTAAAAATTTTTTCCAAAGGGGCTCTTTAACGCCCCACTGACTGACTGAATGACTCAGAAAATGTGCTTGTGTGCGTGTGTGTGTAATAAACGAGTAAAGCCAAATGTATTAATATGGGTATTACAATCATTTTTGTTGCATGTATGAATTTTCAAGGAAACCCTGCAGTTCAAAAGGGGAATGTACTGAACTAATGGTAATTGCTGTTGTTGAAAATGGATAGAGGACTCCTTTTAAAACTGCAAATACAAGCAAACATTAGTATATATGTATGTAAGTATGTTTGTATTACTTGGTGTGGTGTAACTAAATGCATTTGCTTTTTTGCCATAAACAGAGAAATTTACACAAATTCATAATATTTTGCCAACAATTCTTTTTGGCGCCAGACAGCTCGACGTTGAATTTAAATTACAGACTAACAAAGACACTCACACACACTCACATGCTGACCACTACTGTTGGCAAACAAAGTTACTCATATAAATACATGCATACACATGCAATTATATGTTTATTTGTATATGTATAAATATATATACTAAAATGCCGACTAGCTACCGTCACGTTATTTTAATTCATTCTACGTTAAAATTTTAAATCATTGAAAATATAAACAACAAACAAATTTATCTACATGCACCTTGCCACAGCCACAGTTTAAAGAGGTGATGTTGAGGGTAAGGGGAACATGTAGTAAATTTAAATGTTTGTTAGTTGCATATGCTGTCATTGCTGACGATGTTGCTGGTACTGCTGTTGTTGGTGCTAGTGGAAGTGGCGTATTTCAAACAAATAATCAAAACGTATGAATATGTTGCAAAAAGGATGGGTTGCAATAACAACAAAAATACCTTTAGGTTATTTTCACATAATACCTGAGGTTTTTAGTTAGTTTTGCCTTAATGCTATTTCTTTTTGGAATTTTACATTTAAAAAGGAAATGTTGAAATGTATGTGATTTACAAATATGTATTAAGATGCAGCAAATCTTATGAGTTTAAAGTTAAATTTCTAAATCAAGCAAAACAAGAACAGAACTAGAACGGAACTAGAACAGAACTAGAACAGAACTAGAACAGAACTAGAACAGAACTAGAACAGAACTAGAACAGAACTAGAACAGAACTAGAAC
>NC_060954.1:11660792-11662890 GCF_022045245.1 Lucilia cuprina
TGAACTAGAACTGAACTAGAACTGAACTAGAACTGAACTAGAACTGAACTAGAACTGAACTAGAACTGAACTAGAACTGAACTAGAACTGAACTAAAACTCAACTAAAACTGAACTAGAACTGAAATAGAACTAAACTAGAACTGAACTAGAACTTAACTAGAACTAAACTAGAACTGAACTAGAACAAGAACTAAACTAGAAATGAACTAGAACTGAACTAGTCAAGATTTGAAAGCTTTTCTATTTTAAAGCTTATCATATAAGTATTAAGGCTCGTTTCAAATTACGAAGTATTCTTTTAGAAAATGTTTGTCTCTGGCTGTGATTTATGCTACATGAGTTAAAAGGGTTAATTTGTTTTTACTTATATTAAGTGATGAAAAAAAGCTTTTAAGCTATAATAACACAAATTGATAACACTTTCGCCCAAAAATAGACAACAACGAACACACATCAAACAAATGTATCAAAAAGAAACTAAAAAATAAACGTAACATTTATTGATTTAAAGAAATGTCAAAAATAAATATGAATATATAAATAAATATTACAAAATTTGACATAACAACAAATTTAGTAAAAAATTTAATTCAATTACTTTATATCTAAATAAAAAGCTAAATATCAGCAAATCAAAATTAATCCTTACTTCTTGTTAAAATAATACACTTTAATTACTAGATTTACTTTTAGCCTACTTTTTTTAAGAATGTGTTAATGTTATCCTATAATTAGGCTAATTTCTATCTTGATAAAATTGTTAATAGTCACGCTTTTTTTCAAAAAGTAAACCTAAAACAGCATAATATTAGGCTGAAATTGATTATGTATTTTAACATTAAACCACAATTACTAGAGTTTTCCTCTCTTCAATTTAATAATTTTATTAAAATCTTTGTATTCAAATATATTAAAGAACTTTTGCCCAAAAAGCTTTCTTGATAGAATACGCTCCTGCTTTAGCTGCTTTAATATAAGGGGACATAAAAAGTAATTAGCATATTTTTAGGGGTTCATTTTAATGCTATGACTACTGGAGTGTGGTATAAATTAAATTGTTTACGTCATTTATTAAGCAAACACTATCATTAAGGTACATTTTACTTTATATTATTTTTACTGTTTTTAGCTTCCGCATGTTGTGGGCATTAGGGGTTGGAGTGGGAATGGATGATTAAATAAGTCACCTGGAGGTTTTTTTTTTTCATTTTGTTTGTTTTCACAACACCCGGTAAATCCATGAAAAGTATAGATTTTCAACACGCTTAACAAATAAAAGCTGTTAATGAATTTTGGCTTTCCAAGGGAATCAATAAATTGTAATCTATCAAATTGTACTTTAGTACGCCGTAAAATAGTTTAATGAATTTTTTCATATTCCATATTATTAAATTTTAATTTAGCTTAATAATACAAAATAAGCAAAAAGTCTTTGTGTAAGAAGTAGGACCAGTTTAGAGATTTCTTGTTTGCCCCCCTTTTGTAAACACTAGTCATGTTCTAGTCATTCAAATTATTAACTTTGTAATTCAATGAAATCCTAAAGATGATTTTAACACATCAAAGAAATCACACAAATGGAAAGTCATTTAGTCTCAGGTTAAAATGCTCTAGTCATTGTCAAAATTACATACTAACTAAACGTTTATTAAGAGCATTATATCTGACAAATCATTTTCATAAGCAAAATTAATTGTTAAATTTAAAGATAAAAGACCTGGAAGAGGGAAAAGAAGTAAAACCAGTTAAGTTCTAGTTCAGATCTAGTTCAGTTCTAGTTTAGATCTAGTTTGGATCTAGTTCTGTTCTAGTTCAGTTCTTGTTCAGTTCAAGTTCAGTTCAGTTCTAGTTCAGTTCTAGTTCAGTTTTAGTTCAGTTCTAGTTCAGTTCTAGGTTAGTTCTAGTTCAGTTCAAGTTCAGTTCTAGCTAAGTTCTAGTTAAATTCTAGTTGAGTTCTAGTTCAGTTCTAGTTCAGTTCTAATTCAGCCCTAGTTCAGTTCTAGTTCAGTTCTAGATCAGTTATAGTTCAGTTCTAGTTCAGTTCTAGTTCAGTTCTAGTTCAGTTCTAGTTCAGTTCTAGTTCAGTTCTAGTTCAG
>NC_060954.1:11662990-11667125 GCF_022045245.1 Lucilia cuprina
AGACTATAGACTAGACTATAGACTAGACTATAGACTAGACTATAGACTAGACTATAGACTAGACTATAGACTAGACTATAGACTAGACTATAGAGTAGACTATAGGCTGGATTATAGACTTGACTATAGACTAGACTATTGACTAGGCTAGAGACTAGACTATAGAGTAGACTATAGACTATATTATAGACTTGACTATAGACTAGACTAAGTATAAACTGCACTATTGATTATCATATAATATAGACTATGTACCAGACTATAACTAACTGTAATATTTTCTTAACTACTTATTCTTAAATATCAGTGACAGCTTTCTGTTAGTAAAATTTATATAATTTATGCAATCTAACTACCATGATACAAACCTTTTCCACCCTTTCCGTTTCTCTGTCAGAAACATTTAGCCAAAAAAAAATCTGTTCTCTTATAATTTACACACTAAGGAAAATCATTGTAATAGTTTTGTTGTTGATGATGATGATGATTTACCAACTCCATTAACTACAAACAGAAAAAGTGTTAAGTTGCCTTGCAAACCCCGAAAAATATGAATATTTATAAGATAAATGTAATAATCACATCTTTAGAACTAACTTTTTTTGCAAAATCATGCTTACCCGGAAAAAAGCGAGAATTTGTTGACCAAAAAATAAAACTAGTGTTGAAAAAAGTGACATTCATGCATGTAAAACTACTACTCTGTTTCAAAGAAAGAAAAAATGAATACATTTATACACCCACAAATTATTACAATCCCCGTACACTTGGCCAACTGTAATAAATATAGCTACCAAATGGAACCAAAAGAACCAAATAGAAAAGAACTATCTACCAAAAACGACGAATGAAAAAGTTAAATCAAAACATAACACAGAGGCAAATAAAATGTTATTTAAACACGTAATTTATGTATTGTGTAGAAGAGTTGTGATGTTAAAATTATTATTTAAAAATGCGCGAAAATTCTGTGCTTTCCTCGGTTCTACTCCTTTAACCGCCACCACCAGTAAAAACTCCTTTTGGTGGTATATTTGTTGTTGCTTGGTTGGCATTGCCAAACTATACCACGTTTTCATTTTTATTGTTGTTTTTGGTTCATTTTCATTAATTCATTCAACACACCCAACATCCGCATTATAATATTTTATTCATATATATTCTTCCAGAGGAACAATATGGGTTAATAGTTGTGGTTAAACGTGGTGGAAAATATGAACAGAATAAGTAAAAAACTCAAAAAAAAAGTAGTAAATATTATTAAAATAAAATATATATACGGTAAATAGTTGGAGGAACAGTAAGGCAGAAAACTGATGAACGTTTAAGACCACTTAAGCAGACTTTAGAGCGCCTAGTCGATAATTCACTTCTTTCATGTCTTTAAGTCTATAGTCTATTCTTTAGTCTATTCTATAGTCTATTCTATAGTCTAGTCTATAGTCTAGTCTATAGTCTAGTCTATAGTCTAGTCTATAGTCCAGTCTATAGTCTAGTCTATAGTCTAGTCTATAGTCTTGTCTATAGTCTAGTCTATTGTCTAGTCTATAGTCTAGTCTATAGTCTAGTCTATAGTCTAGTCTATGATCTAGTCTATAGTCTAGTCTATAGTCTAGTGTATAGTCTAGTCTATAGTCTAGTCTATAGTCTAGTCTATAGTCTAGTCTATAGTCTAGTCTATAGTCTAGTCTATAGTCTAGTCTATAGTCTAGTCTATAGTCTAGTCTATAGTCTAGTCTATAGTCTAGTCTATAGTCTAGTCTATAGTCTAGTCTATAGTCTAGTCTATAATCTAGTCTATAGTCTAGTCTATAGTCTAGTCTATAGTCTAGTCTATAGTCTAGTCTATAGTCTAGTCTATAGTCTAGTCTATAGTCTAGTCTAGTCTATAGTCTAGTCTATAGTCTAGTTTATAGTCTAGTATATAGTCTAGTTTATAGTCTAGTATATAGTCTAGTCTATAGTCTAGTTTATAGTCTAGTCTATAGTCTAGTTTATAGTCTAGTCTATAGTCTAGTCTATAGTTTAGTCTATAGTCTAGTCTATAGTTTAGTCTATAGCTTAGTCTATAGTCTAGACTATAGTTAACTCTATAGTCTAGTCTACAGTCTAGTCTATAGTCTAGTCTATAGTCTAGTTAATAGTCCAGTCTATCGTCTAGTCTATAGTCTAGTTTATAGTCTAGTCTATAGTCTAGTCTATAGTTTAGTCTATAGTCTAGTTTGTAGTCTAGTCTATAGTCTAGTCTGTAGTCTAGTGTATAGTCTTGTCTATAGTTTAGTCTATAGTCTAGTCTATAGTTTAGTCTATAGTCTAGTCTATAGTCTAGTCTATAGTCTAGTCTATAGTATAGTCTATAGTCTAGTATATAGTCTAGTATATAGTCTAGTCTATAGTCTAGTCTGTAGTATAGTCTATAGTCTAGTCTATAGGACTATATTATATACTTTAGTCTATAGTATAGTCTATAGTCGAGTCTTTAGTCGAGTCTATAGTCTAGTTTATATTCTAGTCTATAGTCTAGTCTATAGACTAGTCTATAGCCTATTCTATAGTTAAGTCTAAAGTTTAGTTTATAGTATAGTCTATAGTATATTCTATAGTCTAGTCTATAGTCTAGTATATAGTCTAGTCTATAGTCTTGTCTATAGTCTAGGCTACAGTCTAGTCTATAGTCTAGTCTATAGTCTAGTCTATAGTCTAGTCTATAGTCTAGTTAATAGTCCAGTCTATCGTCTAGTCTATAGTCTAGTTTATAGTCTAGTCTATAGTCTAGTCTATAGTTTAGTCAATAGTCTAGTTTGTAGTCTAGTCTATAGTCTAGTCTATAGTCTAGACTATAGTCTAGTCTATAGTCTAGTCTATAGTCTAGTCTATAGTCTAGTCTATAGTCTAGTCTACAGTCTAGTCTATAGTCTAGTTTATAGTCTAGGCTATAGTCTTGTGTATATTATATTCTATAGTCCAGTGTATAGTATAGTCGATTGTCTACTCTATAGTCCAGTGTATTAAGACGATCTTGTCTATAGTCCGGACAATAACTTAGGTTTAGTATTGGTTACAGCCTACCCAATAGTCTTGGCTATATAGTCTGGTGTTTAGTCTTGGCTATATAGTCTGGTGTTTAGTCTTGGCTAGTATTTGAAAAATAGTCTAGCCCAGAAGGTTTCTCGAATCATTCCGATATGAAAAATATGTATTACTCGCGATTGGCTCACCACTGCCAAGTAAATATTTTATATAAATGTATGTCACAGTGTAACAAAAACAACAAAACAAAAATCTGTATTTACAAAGTAAGGTCATTGGATTAAGGTGAACAAAAAACCACCAGTATTTCATATTTATATTTAAATTCTTTTTCCAGTTGTTGTTGTTGTTGCTGCTGATTTTTCTCGCTAAGAGTTGTGTAAACTACCGAGAAATTTCTCATATAAAAACAAAAATATGTTACATTTGTAATGGAATATATTATGGTTATACATATATATAAATATATACTTTTGTATTATTAAAGAACAATAGCATAGGGTTTTATGTGAATAATACTTTTTATATTTTTTGGGTTATTGTTTTTTTTTTTCGTTCATTTATACAATAAATGGATGAATGCAAAAGAAATTTGTACACACCCGCGGTTCAATAAATTTACAAAAACAAAAGTAAAAATATTAATACAGAATAATAATGTGAGTACATAATAATAAAAAATAGTAATAATAATGAAAAACAATAATAAAGTAAAATAACAATAATAGTAATATTGTTAACTGAGGCTGTTAACTTAACGCCTTTTATTTACACCTGTAACAGCCGAGGGAAAAAGTATGATTTGCAACAATAACAAAACCTGAAATATAAAATAATGATTTATGAAACTCAATCATGGGTTAAATAGTAAGTTTAATAGCAAACTTTAATGAGCAGAACTAGAAGAGAACTAGAACGGAACTAGAACAGAACAAGAAGAGAATTAAAGCAGAACTAAAACAGAACTAGAACATAACTAGAACATAACTAGAACAGTAATAGAACAGAACTAGAACAGAACTAGAACAGAACTAGAACAGAACTAGAACAGAACTAGAACAAAACTAGAACAGAACTAGAACAGAACTAGAACAGAACTAGAACA
>NC_060954.1:11667225-11677399 GCF_022045245.1 Lucilia cuprina
ACTAGAACTGAACTAGAACTGAACTAGAACTGAACTAGAACTGAACTAGAACTGAACTAGAACTGAACTAGAACTGAACTAGAACTGAACTAAAACTGAACTTGAATTTAAATAGAACTGAACTAGAACTAAACTAGAACTGGAACAGAACTTAACTAGTTAGTTAGTTACTTAGTTAGTTAATTAGTTAGTCAGTTAGATAGTTAGTTAGTCATTGCCCTAAATTCCTAACTGAAATGTTCCTAATCGTTTGATCGTAAAAATGTTCCAAAATCTAAATTTGTTTTGCATTCATTAAACCATTTCCGCCAGCTTTTCTAACGTTTTTCTTTTTCCACATTTTCTTAATAACAAGTAATTTATTATTTGGCCCATAGTGTTGAATGAAAACTTTTAATTTAATACATTTAAATAAATAACATGAGGTGGTAGGTACCACCAGTATTAATACTTTTTTTTATAAAATTTTTAGTTCGTTTTTTAATTATCCAAACACAAGCAACAACAACAAGATCACTGACTCACTCTCAACAAACAAAAAATAATTGTAGTTTTTTTATTACTATTTGGAAAAAAAAAAAAACAAATATTTTCATTTTATGACCAATTTTTATGTGTTTTTAGTCCACCCCCGCAAAAAAAAAAACAACAACAACAAACTCATATAGTACCTTTTTTCACCATGATATTCACATGCAACATTGCATGTTTATGGGATTTTTATGAAAGTGTATCTATAATTATGAAACTAAAGTAACAACAAAAAATGTTTTGTTAAAATTATTTAAAAAGAAGAATAACAAAAAAGGAAACATTTTTTTTTTTGGACAGCAGGTTGATATGCAATTGAATTCTTTTTGTTGTTTTATTTTATTTAACAAATAAAACCTTTCTGCTGGTTAGTATAACTATAACAATAGTTATTTGTCCGAATTAATATAGAGGCCTAAAAGTATGCAATAAACATGGTTATTTCTTATTTAATATAAGTATAACTTAATAAAATTCCAAATTCCTAAGAACAAATTTGTTCTTAGACCCTTAAAAATTTATTACCAAAATCTTATAAAAGATCTTTTAGTCTTCAAACATTTCTTACTTTATATTCATCCCTTTTTTGCAATTCATACGAAAGCCAAGATCATGACTCCACAGCACGTAGTTGCAGCATAAATTCCCTCTTCAAGCAATTACTTAAATATGTGTTATATTTATTATATTATATTTCTTTTTATTTCACATACAGTTTTTTCTCTTTATTTTCTTTTTGTTGCTGTTGCTGTTTCCACAAAAATCTTAAAATATTATATAAATATTTATTTCGTTGCTCAAGCTTTTGTTTCTTGTATTTCGCAAATACAACTGAAATAAATAACTTTCAAGTCAGATTATCCGCAATGTCATGAAAATAAATAAAAGAAAATAAGAGAAAAAGAAAGAAAGAAAGAAAAAAAAACTGTCATGTAATACAAATGAACAAGCAACAGCACACATTCTTATTTAAACATACATACAGACAGACGGACAGACATACATACATATAATGCAGTGACATTCGTACATACATAAGATTTCATTTAAAAGATACAACCTATCAAAGCGTTAAATTTTTTTTGTTGTAGCTTTTTCTTCTGCCACTTTCATTGTTTTATTTCGTTTTTTTTTTCTTTAACACCCCTCTTAATATGCTTCTAGCCGTTTGCATTACCCTGAAAATATGCTTTAACTTTTTTCTTCGTTTATCATATGTTTGTTTGTATTACGTTTTGTTGGTCACGCTTATAATTTTTAGAAAATTAAGGAATTTAGACAAGAAATGCTTGTCACTTTCTTTAAATTTAAAGAATGTTAGATAATTTGTTATTTAGAGCAAAGAAATTGCATATTTATAGGGGCAAAATTGTTTTTAAAAAAAGGAAGAGTTTTTTTTTGTAATTGTCTTAAGCGTGATGATCATATCTTATGGAGTTTTAAGTTTCTAAAGTTTAGCTTAGAGTTATTTCTTTATACTATTGCCTACTTTTAGGTGGATATATTTAAAAAAAAAACCCAAATCATCAGTTGTAGTACAGTTTTATTTTTTTAGAGTTTAATAGAAAATTTTCAGTAGAAATCAGTTCTTATGGTGTTTTAGCTTTCTAAAGTTTTGCATATAGGTTTATTAAGGATATTTCTTTTTACCATTGCCTACTTTTAGGCGGAAATATTTTAAGCGTCAAAAAGATCTAATGTTGTTCAGATCTAACTTTCAAAAGATAAGTTAGAATTTTCATATATTTATAGAACAGTAGAAAACATTTACCATAGCCTACTGTTAAGAGGCAATATTAGCTATCACTGAATACTCTCCCATAGTTAAGTTTCACATCATATGGGTACCATCATATGGGAGTAGTCGGTAACGAAAGAGCGAATGTAATAGCTTAAAAGGGAAGGGAGCTTGAGGCAGTTAAGCTGATGAACGCAAAACTATTCGACGTAATAAAAGCTGAACTAAAAATATGGGTGAGAGAATCTCGTAAGTCTTTTTGGAATAATGAAACAGTGGGTAGAACCACGAAAATCCTAGGGGTTGACCGTGATGAGAGCAAGGCGAGTTAAGTCTGATATATGTCCTGTGTGTCTACTCAGTATACGTACTAACTGTATTCTGAGTAGACACACAGGATTACGAGTACATTTATGCAAAATTAGAGGAAAGGATTCAGACGTATGTATGCCACTGTCAGGCATTCGTCTAAGTTAGATGCAAGTATCTTGGAAGTTAGATAGTTAGTTAGTTAGTTAGTTAGTTAGTTAGTTAGTTAGTTAGTTAGTTAGTTAGTTAGTTAGTTAGTTAGTTAGTTAGCTAGTTAGTTTGTTAGTTAAAATTGTTAAAAATGAGAGATAGATTTCTTCCCTTTCAAATCTAACCTTCCAAAGCTTTGCACAGAATTTCTCTTTACAATTAGGACATTTCTTTAAAATACTGCCTACTTTTAGGAGGACATTAGTATATTGCTTTAAAAATTTTTAAGTAAATTAGAATTAATATTAACAGGATTGTAAGTTATTGAAAAATTTTCCTTTATTTTGTATAGGGATGTAAAATAGCCCATAAAACTAAAAGAAAAAACTTACAAATAGTAGAAGTCAACAAAAGAAAAACTACGTTTCAACTAACTGACATTAGTTGAATAATAATGCCAGCGAACTCAAGAAAACTCTTGTTTTTTTGCTTCATACAAACGATTTATACTTTTTTTTTTAACAGCAAAACTAACAACTTCAACAGACGGAAAGAAGGACGGACAACAGGACAGACGGTTGTTCTTGTTTTTTTTTTTTTTTTGGTTGGTGCCAAAAGCCAGAACGCATCAGTTCTGTTACATGTTACAAAATGTATTTACCCCTCAAGTTTAACAAAAATAAACATAATCATTGTAATTTTAAAAGGATAATCTTCTAGTTTTTTCGTCATTTCAAAACGAGGAAGAAAAAATATATAAGCAACGTTCTATCATTTTGTATGAACAACAACAATTGGACAACATTTTATATTTAACGCATTTTACTTTATAGTAGTTTTAAGTCAATTTTTGTTTTTGTCATCGTTGTGTTGCGCAACAACCCCTTACACTTCATTCGAAAAAAACTCTTGTATATTGAAGAATTTTAGTTTTCATTTCAATGCAAAATGTAAAAAAAAAAAAATAGAAAGTAAATATATATTTGTATCTATATAGATTGCAAAACAGTCATGTAGATTACAATTGAACGACATGAAAATGTTTAGTGGCGTATAAACGACACATACAATAGTGTTGTGCTTGCTGCTGCACCAACGTAGCTTTAAGTATTTGCACTCCAACGGTTCATATGACTACGCAGCAGTGGTAGTAGTGGCCAGTAGGAAAATGACAATTTAAAATTTCGTAAAAAAAGATACAAAGTTAAGAGCTAAAGCAGTCGATTCAAAAGCTTTTTTAAAAAGCTTTTAATATAACTCAGTTCTTCAACAGTTCTATATCTATTCAAAGTTTAATAAAAGCTTTACTAAAAGTCTGATTTATTTATTATTTGTTTATTAATTTGAATACAAAGCTTTTTTCAAAGCTTTTACATACAAACAAATACAAATTGTCTTCCTAAAGCTTTTAAAACTTTTACAAATATCTTAAATAAACTTTAACATTAAGCCCTTTACAAAGCTTGTACGCTAAAGTTTTTAAAAAATATTTTAAAGTGTTTTTCCAAAAGCTTTATTTCCAATAGGCCACAATTTGTTGCAACAAAAAAAAAAAAAAAAAAAGAAATGAAAACTAAACAGAAAATTGGTAACATTATTACATTTACATAGAAAAGCATTAAATTGGAAAAAGAAAATTACATACATATTGGCCAAAAGAATAAATAATAAAACGCAAGACAAAACTATAACGACTACAACAGCGAAAAGGTGACCAGTTTTGTTATAAATTAAAATTGATTATAGTACAAGTTATAAAAGCTTTATTACAAATTATAAAAACTTATTACTATAAAATTTTTGTGAAAGTAGAGCGTCAAAAGTTTTTTTGTCAACGTTTTTACAAAATTTTGTGGAACATAATTGATTTCATAATTGATGGTAGAAAGCTATTTCAAAAGCCTTTTCCAAAGCTTTATCAGAATATTTAAAAGTTGTAACTTTTCGAAAAGTTTGAGCAACCATAACCAAAAGTTTTTCTATCCAATAGTGTGAACAAGGGTTTTAAAAAGTTCGTAGAAAACTTTGTTTAATAACTATTGTGAAAGCTTTTATAGTTCTTTATAGAAAAAGATTTCATAAGTTTGTAAAAATATTTATCAATTGGGTTGTAGCAAAGCTTTTAAAATGCTTTTTCTAAACATTTTTATAAAAATATTTACAAAGTGCTAACTTTCCAAAAGTCCGTAGAGAGTTTTTTTAAATTGTTTAAAGTTTAGCTTTTACTACTGTTTGTAGAAAGCTTTTACAAAGTTTTTAAGAAACTTTTTATAAAAGATTGTAAAATAATTCTATAATACTTTATAGAAAGCGTTTTATAAAGCCTTTCCGACAGTTAAAGGAAGCTTTTGCTACCTGTTAGGTTTATCTAAACCTAAAAAGCTTTTATACAGCTTAGAAGAAACTTTTACACAGCTTCGAAAAAACTTTTACTCAGTTTTGAAAAAGCTTTTTCAAAGCTTAGAAAAAGTTTTTTAATGTTTGAAAAAAGCTTTTTTAATATTAGAAAAAGCTTTTCTACAGCTTACAAAAAGCTTTTCTACAGCTTACAAAAAGCTTTTCTACAGCTTACAAAAAGCTTTTCTACTAATTACAAAAAGCTTTTATACCAAGTATTAGCAAATCTTTTTCTAAAAAGCTTAAATTCTAAAGCTTTTTGATGGCATAAAGCTTAAACAAAGTGACAGTATTGCAAATTTTGTTGATGTGGCCACCTTTTTTTCTACCAACATCTTCTGCTTTTCAATAACAAACTGTCCTCTGTAAGTTTCGTTACTTGTGCATAATGTTTATCACAAAAAGAGCAGAATTGAAAAATTGCACAAGAAAATTGCTGTACAATTTTTTTGCAATTTTTTTTCTACTTAAAGAAAACAACTGGGTGGGTGGAAGTGAACCAAAAAAAAAAAAAAAAAGCTGAAAACATTAAATATATTTTAAGTTTATTTTTTTTTTTGCATCTTATACTTATTGCTGATAAGTTAAGTGTTAAATGTTGAAAAATGTTTTATTTGATCTGTATGGAATTTAAATATAAAATACGTTACTGTTTTTTCCCTCTGCTATAAGCTGCACATCTAGCATAATGTCCATTCTTGTGTAGTTTCTTTTTTTTTTTGTATAAGCAAATTGCTAATCTTATGAAAATAAATAGCAGTGAGTATAGCAATTTTTATATGCTTAATACCATAAGTAGAAAAAATTAAAAGAAAATATACTTAAAAGCTAAAAGAAATGCAATATCAGTTTTAGCAGCTAAAGGCGATTTCTTTTAAGATGTTGTTTAAAGTAAAAAATTTAAATTTTTAGATCATCTTAATAATCTAAATTTTAATTTCTTTTTTTTTCAAAAACACTTTCATCCCAACACTTTTGTTTTAATGATTTTTTAACAACTTGTTCTAAACTTCTTGGAATGTTAAATTAAAACTTTTGTTTGTTTGTATTTTTTTTTTTTTTTTTTTTTTTTTGTAAAAACCTAAGTATCTAGATGAATTATTATGCTACTAGAGTCTCATTTTAAAATTAAACACCCTTGGAAAAAATAATTCCTAGAATTACTACTATAATGTTTGAAAATTTAAGTTATTTTAGCAAAAATAATGAACAAATAACAAGTGGGGAGCAAGTTAAATCTCTAAATCTGGCAACAATCTAACATTCACACAACCCTGTAGAGTTTTAGCAACAACAACAACAGTTTAGTAAGTTCTGGTGGCTTACAACAAACAGCTTAGTAAAGAACAATAGCTTTAAAGTGTTCTTTTTCTGGAATACTTGTAAACACTAAAGTGACAAAACTCCTTTAGTTTGTAGTTCTTGTCTCCCTTTAAAACTGCTGGGTTATTTTATAAGCTAAATGGAAAGTGTTACTATGTACGTTTTTTTTTTCTGTAAGTGTAATAGTAGTAGTATTTCGCTTACTAATGTAATTTATTAAGTGATAATTTATGTGCTTAAAGCTCAAAGGATAACTTTTTCAAATGCACACTCACACACGCACACACTCTCTCTCTCTCTCTGTCTTATACAATTATTTAGTAAGTTGGTTGTAGTTGTGCAACTAGAAACTGAAATAAAATATTAAGAGCTACAAATAACAAAAGTATAAGATAAAAAAAAATAACAAATAAACTAAAAAGGATGCGAGAAAAACAAAAGAATGAAAAGCGCGAACAGAATATGAACAAAAAGTTTAGTAAATAACGACTTTTAAAGCTTTAGCGATCTTTTTTTTGTATGTTCTCTCTTTGCAAAAGATTTATTAATAAAGTTTGCAGGATTTTAAAGAACATCTAAACACGAAATTTAATAAACCAAAGTTTAAAAGAGAATTAATTATTAGTAAATTATAAAGGAAAAGCTTTCGAGAATATAAAAATATTTTTTAAACACTTTTATAGAAAACTTTTATATAAACTCAAAACTTATTAAAGCTAAATCATACAAAAACCTTTTTGAAAAGCTTAAAAATACACAGTTATGTACTTAAGCGATAAAGCTTTCACAAAAACTTATAAAAAGCTTTTTGAAAAGCTTAAAAATACACAGTTATGTACTTAAGCGATAAAGCTTTCACAAAAGCTTATAAAAGTCCTTCACTGTTTATAACAATTTTACAAAAAGCTGTAAAACCTGTTTAACAAATGTTTTGCTTTTCCGAAAGAAATAGTTTTAAGAAAAGTCTATAACGAAAGTTTTGGTAGATTTTAAGACAAATATTTGCAGAAGTTTTTTAATGAAGGCTTTAAAGAAAACTAGGCACAAAAGTTTTTTGAAAAAGCTTACAATAAAAACAAACAATTAATGCTTTTAACAAAGCTTCAAATTATCAGTTTTTAAAAAATGCTTTTACAAAAACTTTTAAGAAAAGTAATAACAAAAGCTTTTTATAAAATATTTTAAAACTCTATAATAAATGTTTTTAACAAAGCTTTTAAAAAGCTTAAATTATGTTTTTTTAAGAAATAATTTTACAAAAGATTTTATGAAAAAAATTTTAAGCTTAAAAGCTTTTAAGAAAAGTTTTAACTGAAAGCTTTAAAGAAAATTATTTAAGAAAGCTTTTTATAAAAGTTTTCAATAGAAAATTTTAATAAATGCTTTTAGAAGAGCTTTTTCGATAGCTTTAAAATCTGCTTTAAAAGCAGTATGAAAAAATACTTTCACAAAAGCTTTGTAGGAAAGTTCTAAATAAAAGCTTTAAAGAAAAATATTTACAAAAGCTTTTCAAAAGAACATTTAATAAAAAATTGTAATAAATACTTTTTATAGCTTTGAAGAAAGCTTTGAAACATATTTTAAAAGAAGCTTTAAGAAATACTTTCTCAAAAGCTTTTAAAACAAGTTTGTAATGCAAGCTTTTAATATAATCATATAATAAACTTCTTATTAAAGGCTTTTAACAATAGCTTTGAAGAGTATATATTTACAAAAGCTTTTTAAGAAAAAGATGTGAAAAAAGCTTAGAAAACAGCCTTAAAAATGTCACGAAATATTGCAATGGCAAATGATTTTAGGAAAGGTTTAAAGAAAAACTTTAAAAAATTTCGAATTTTTTTTTTAAACTTTTAATAAAAGCTTTGAAAAAAGTTTTTTAGATAAACTGAAAAAAAACTTGTAAGGAACCGTAGAAAAAAAAGTTTAAATATTAAGACAAAAACTTTTACTAATGGTATTCATAAACATATTTTAAAAAGAGCTTTAGCAAAGTTGTTTAAAGCTTTTGGAAAGGATTTTATAATAAGCTTTTAGAAAACATTCTAATAATTTGAAAACTGGAAGAAAAAAGTTTAAATATTAAGACAAAAGAATTTATCTATGGCACTTATAAACAAATTTATAAAGACATTTAGCAAAAATCTTTAAAACTTTAGCAAATGTTTTTCTAGTACGCTTTTAACAAATATTCTAATAATTTGATTAAAATAAAAAATATATGAAAACATTTAGTTATTGAACTAGAATTGAATAAGACCATGTAGGGTATTAAAGCCATAATGACAGGGTAACACCAAATTACCCCAAAAGCTCCCTATTATTCTTGAAATAAGAGGTTGTCTACAGAAGCTAACAATATAACGTTCACACTAAATACAATAAAAACACAAAAAGAAAAAACAAATAAATTTTTATAAAACTAAAAGTAACAAAAGAGACAAATGACATCACCAAAAAACACACACACACACATATTCTTTAACACATACAAACATCCTTTTCAACATACACTTAAAAAGTTTTCTGAAGGAAAAAAACACCATAGTCCTTGATGAAGTTGGAATTATCACATACATAAACAAAAACAAATGTGAAAAAAACAAAGCAGACAAAGCAATGAAAACAATGCCAGAGTCTTTGTACATTCTCCTTAGTTATTTAAGGATAATATTTATTTCCTCTTTTTTTGTGTTTGCTGTTAGTTATATTCCTGCCAGCTTTAAAAGACATATTTCCTTAGTTGCTCATATATATTTCTTAACATTTTTTTTTGTGCAAAATTAAAACAAAAAACATCTCACAGCCAAAGACAAAACAACGTCTTAAGGAATCGTAATAAAAAAAGAAATATTATCTGTTGTCCTTTTTTTGGCTACATTGATAATTTATTTATAGTCTTAGTTTCTTTTTTTATTTCAGCAAATATTTTATGTTATTTACAAGTTTATTATTATTATCTTATAGAACCTTCGAACTTTTACTTATATACTGTCTCTTTCTCTCTCTCTCTTCCGCTTTTGCTCTACTACATGTCAGCCAAAGAAGAGTGTGATAAATGTTAAATAAAATTTACTAAATATTTTTTTTTTTTGTTTAACTGTTGTGTACTTTTAGGGTCGTTGTAATCGTGATAAACCGCCTTGCAAATATTTTCATCCTCCACAACATTTGAAGGATCAATTGTTGATAAATGGCCGTAATCATCTTGCCTTGAAAAATGCACTAATGCAACAGATGGGTATTGCACCAGGACAGCCAGTTATACCAGGACAAGTGCCACAAGTGGTAAGTAAAGAAAATAAAACAAAAAAGAGAAATACTTTAAGAAAATCGTCGAACAAAATAATTGTTACAGGAAGAGACTATAGACTAACAAATAGACTATAGAATGGACTAAAGACTAGACTATAGACCAGACTATAGACCAGACTATAGGCCAGACTTTAGACCAGACTGTAGACCAGACTATAAACCAGACTATAGACCAGACTATAGACCAGACTATAGACTAGACTATACACTAGACTATAGACTAGATTATAGACTAGACTATAGACTTGACTATAGATTAGACTATAGACTAGACTATACTCTAGACTATAGACAAGACTATAGACTAGACTATAGACTAGACTATAGACCAGACTATAGACCAGACTATAGACCAGACTATACCTAGACTATAGACTAGATTATAGACTAGACTATAGACTTGACTATAGATTA
>NC_060954.1:11677499-11691371 GCF_022045245.1 Lucilia cuprina
TAGTCTAGTCTATAGTCTAGTCTATAGTCTAGTCTATAGTCTGGTCTATAGTCTAGTCTATAGTCTAGTCTATAGTCTAGTTTATAGTCTAGTCTATAGTCTAGTCTAGTCTAGTGTAGTCTCGTCTAGTCTCGTCTAGTCTAGGCTATAGTCTAGTCTATAGTCTAGTCCATATTCTAGTCTGTAGTCTAGTCTATTTTCTAGTCTATAGTCTAGTCTATTGTCTAGTCTATAATATAGTCTTTATTCTAGTCTATAGTCTAGTCTATATTCTAGCCGATACTCTAGTTTATAGTTTTGTCTTTAGTCTAGTCGACAGTCTAATCTATAGTCTAGTCTATAGTCTAGTTTATAGTCTAGTCTATAGTCTAGTTTATAGTCTAGTCTATAGTCTAGTCCATAGTCTAGTTTTTAGTCTAGTCTAGTCTATAGTCTAGCCTAGTCAATAATATTGTCTATAGTTTAGTCTCTAGTCAAATCTGAATTTTAATCTATAGACCCTTCTAAAAACTAACCTATACTCTACAGCATAGTCTACAACCTAGCATAGTTTATAGTCCTTTTCTATTTTCTCCAGCCTATGGTGTAGTCTTTTCATAGTATATGTTTAAGTCTATAGTATCGTCTAATTGTTTTTTTCTGGCTTTGTCTATCGTCCAATTGCTTAGTATATAGTCTATCGTCCAGTCTATGGTACATTGTATACAGCCTGGCCTATAGCCTGTCTATTCTGCATTCTCCTCTATGTCCTTGTCGCTAGTCTAGTATAGTGTCTCGTTTATAGTGTAGTCTATAGTCTGGTTCATTGTCTAGTCTATAATCCTGTCATTTTTGCTGATTTAAAACATTTCCTGAAATTTTTAACTGATTAAGTAGTTTTTATAATAAATTACCGAAAATGTTCTCATTATTACCAAATAATCATTTATTTTATTAAAAACATTTTTTTTATTCATGTTTAAATGTCTGTATTTGCACTTAATTAAATTAATTAATTAAACACTCCAATTTTGTTGTGATTTATTGAAAAGTCAACATACATTTTAACAACTATTGCACAAACAAATTCATTAATTGATTGTACATATATGTGGGAGTGTTCTGTGAACAGATAAAATAGTAAATTAAATATTTTGTTAAAATATTTGAAAAGGTTATATGTTTGAAAATATTTTTGAAACAGAATTTATTGGGAAAATATGTAGTTGTAAGTTTATGTTAAACATTTGTAAAACACTGATTTAAATCACTGATTTAACTTGATTTTAAGTAATAGTTTGGGATGTTTGGGATTTTTTAAAGATTTTTAAACAGTTTTTAAAATTGGATTTAATTTTGGAAAGTTTTTAATATTGGTTGCAACTATTATCCTGTCATCATTTAATGTCAAATTATATTTTTATTTTAAGCTCGATTTTAATGAAATATATGTTATTTGAATGCCAACAGATATAGGTTTGTAACCCTTTTAATAACAAGTTTATTTCGACTTAATTATGATTTTTAATGATTTTTTTTTAAAGAAAAATTGGAAATTTTTCTTTTGAATATTTATAATTATGACATAATGAATTTAAAAATCATTGGAATTGTTGAATAATTGCACAATAACATCAAGTAAACTTCAAGATAATTCTATTTCCATTATGTTGGCATTTGTAGTTGGAACAAATCGTATTAATATTGCTTGAGTTTTGCTGTAAGAAGTAAAGCTTCCTTGACGTTTTGTTATTGAACAGTTTTATAAGGTGTTTGAACTTTTTTGTGTATATAATCGTTAATTATAGTTCGATTTTAATAAAATATATGTCAAAGGCTTTGGAAATACTTAAGGCTTTATGGTCTATATGTAGTATTTATGTACAATGACTTTTCGATTTTTAATGAATTTTTAAAAAATTAAAAAAAAAATATTTTTTTTTTTCAAATATATTTTCCTTCAAATCGCTCTTAATATCTCTGAAAATATTTAATCGATTAAAGATTTTGTTAATCTATCTTCAAGACTGGATGTTTACAAATTTTTTGATATTTCATTTTTTAAAATCGGACTATAACTTCTCATGTTATGCTTAATTAAGTAAAGCAACCTCATCAATATCGTATATAACACGAATAATGATAATTTAACATATCTTTAGCATAGTTTTAGGAGCAGTTAATAAGCAACCATTTTTAATGGTACATATGAACGTATAAGTAATATACACCAATAACGTATAAGTAATAGATATATAATTAAAAACCAAGACGTATGATTAATATTATTATAATTGCAATTAATAAAAAGTATACGCAATATTTAATAAATAAATCCGTTTTTGCAACAATAATTATATTTAAATAAATAGAGCAAGGCAAAAAGCTTATTTATAATAAACAACATGCTTTAAAGCTTAAATAAAGCTTTAAAAAAGAAAATCATAAAATAAAAAATTTAAATACTTAAATAGTAAATAAATATATATGTTTATTAAAACAATAAATAATTTAATACAAAAAAAAAAAAAAAGAAAAAACATACACACACATTCTCACGCACACACACAATAATAAAAAGAAAAATAAACAGAAAAATGCAAACAATATAAATAAATTAAATTAAATACACAAAGTAAAACCAAATAACGAAATATAAAAAATATTTAAAAGAACACAAGAACTGAACAAAAAAAAAAACAAAAGTAAATTTTACAATAAACAAGAATTAAAGAAAGAAAAGTAAAAACAAATAAACAAAAGAAAAAAACAAATTAAAATACCAATTGAAACATGTCTGTATCGGCAGCACGTTTCTTGCCCACTTCCAAAGGATGCTGTTGACCTAAAGTCAAGGCAGCGACGGCTGCAGCATTGGCAGCAGCTGCGGCTGCATTCGCTACATTCGTTTGCTGTGTAGCCGGAAGTGATGAACCGGGCATTGTGGGGATGGTTGGAGGTGGTGGCAGAGGTGGTGGTTGTTGTTGAAGTTGATTATGTTGTTGTTGTAGTTGATGTTGGTGGTGGTGTTGTTGTTGTTGTTGTTGATGATGTGTCAAAGTTGCAGCGGAAACGGAAACAGGTGCAGTCTAGTGGTAATCGAGAGCGAGCGTGCGTGTGTAAGTGCGTATATATATGTGTGTGTGTGTAGGTATGTGTATAATTGCATACCAGCAAATGTGCAGAGAAAAATGTTTGCATTTTTGTGCATAAAGACATATATATATATTGATATTTGTTAATTTAAGAAAAATTTTATATATATAAATTGCAAACACATATACAACACATTGTCACACATACACACACATATATATATTTTTGGTTAAATAAAAATGTTTACAAAAAAAATTTAAATTTAATGTAGACATTTTTATATTTTCCATTAGTTTACACATAAACACACATTTACAAAAGTTTTGTTGTTGTTGTTGTTGTTTATTAAAATAGTGATCAATTTCAATAATTTGTAATAAATTAATTTGATTTTGTTTTTGTAATCATTTTAGTTAATATCATTTTATGGTTGATTTAATTTTTATTTATTTATTTTTTTTGTCATTATTAATATTAATTTATTTTAATTATTTTATAAAGCAATAGAAAATAAAATATATTTTGTAAATGTGTATTTGTTGTTTGTGTTTATTGTGTGCAGTTTTTTTCGATTTGTTTCAGTATTATTAAATAGTTGCAACCATCCATCGTAGCGTTATGTTTGTTTTATTTAATTTGAATATAATAAAATAGTTGGCAGAGGTGTCGAACAGATGATTAAAAAGTTGGTGAAATTAAATGAAAATAAATATAAAAAAAGAAAAAAAGTAGACAAAAATTATAGAAAATAATTGATAAAGTTTGTTTGTTTTTTTTTAGTGTTAACAGAAATTTGTTAATTCAGTCACAGTTTACTAAAGTCACAGAAAACTAAAATAAAGCCTACTTTTGGGGAAAATATAACAAACTTTAAGGCAAATTTTAGGTTGATCTAAACATTTAGGATTGATCTTGAATAGAACCCAGAACCTTAAAAAAAAGTCAATAAAATGGATAGATTTACAATAAGACTAAAGAGAGATCTATTGTCCAGACGAAATATAGACAAAACTAGAGTCTAAACTATAAGAAGATCCAGTTTATAGAATGATTTGTAGTCCACACTGATTGACTTTTAAGGCTATAAACTGATTTACTGTCTAAGGCTACAGAATTGTCTATAGTCAAGACTATAGAGTGATCTATATTCAAGGCTATAGCCAAGGCTATAGACTGATCTATAACCAAGACTATGTATTGATCTATAGCCATGGCTATAGACTGATCTATAGCCAAGGCTATAGACTGATCTATAGCCAAGGCTATAGACAGATCTAAAGTCAAGGCTATAGACTGATCTAAAGTCAAGGCTATAGACTGATCTAAAGTCAAGGCTATAGACTGATCTATATTCAAGGCTATAGACTTATCTATAGCCTTGGATATAGATCAGTCTATAGACTGATTTATAGCCAAGGCTATAGACTGATCTATAGCCAAGGCAATAGACTGATCTATAGCCAAGGCTATGGACTGATCTATAGCCAAGGCTATAGACTGATCTATAGCCAAGGCTATAGACTGATCTATAGCCAAGGTTATAGACTGATCTATAGCCAAGGCTACAGACTAATCTATAGCCAAAGCTATAGACTGATCTATATCCAAGGCTATAGATTGATCTATAGCCAAGGCTATAGACTGATCTATAGATAAGGCTATAGACTGATCTATAGACAAGGCTATAGACTGATCTATAGCCAGGGCTATCGACTGATTTATAGCCAAGGCTATAGACTGATTTATAGCCAAGGCTATAGACTAATCTATAGCCAAAGCTATAGACTGATCTATAGCCAAGGCTATAGACTGATCTATAGCCAAGGCTATAGACTGATCTATAGCCAATGCTATAGACTGATATATAGCAAAGGCTATAGATTGATATATAGCCAAGGCTATAGACTGATCTATAGCCAAGGCTAAAGTCTGACCTATAGCCAAGGCTGTAGATTGATCTATATCCAAAGCTATATAGTGATCTTTAGCCAAGGCTACAGAGTGATCTATAGTCGATAATCTTATAGACCGATCTACAGACAGATCTATAAAGCAGATTACACACTGGTCTCTAGAGCAAAATACAGACTGAACTTGTAAGCTAATCTACACAGTAGACTGCAGGCTGATCTATAGAGCAGACTACATGCTAATCCGTAGAGCATCCTATAGACTAATCTATAGAGCAGACTACAGGCTGATCTATACAGCAGACTACAGGCTGATCTACACAGCAGACTGCGGGCTGATCTATAGAGCAAACTACATGCTAGTCCATAGAGCATCCTACAGCATGATCTATAGAACGGACTACAGACTTATCTGTAAAATAGACTGTAGATTGATCTATAGAACGGACTACAGACTTATCTGTAAAATAGACTGTAGATTGATCTATAAAACAGACTACAGATTGATCTATAGAATAGAATATAGACTATAGTTCAGATCATAAAGCTATGTATAGATCTAATCGCCAAACACTATAGATTTGATCGATTGATTGATCTGTTATCTAGACTATAGACTAATCTAAATGCCAGAATATAGACTGATCAATAATGGAAATTATAGAATAATCAATATTGTATACTATAGAGTAAAGTGCAAACTATTATGCAGCCTACAAAACGACCAAATAGGAGACAATTGACCAGATTATGTCCGCAGACAATGATCGATTAGTCTAGTTTATAGACCGATCTAAAGTCGATACAATAGACTTTTCTATGGTCTACCTTAAAGATTGCTATATAGTTTGCTAGTTTAAGCTTAAAAGTAAGCTTTTCAGCAAACATTTAACCCCTCTAGTATTTAGCTTTTTTAAGTTTTCCTTTGAAAGTTTTTAGCATAAACTGTGACTAATTTCTATAAATAATAGTTAAAGTTAAATTAACGTTTTTGTTAGTTATAGTTAAAGATTAAAGCAAATAGTAATTTTAAATAGAAACACAGCAGATTTTTTTTAACAATAGAATAAGCTTTTAAAAGCTTTAGAAATATGTATTAGATATAGGAATAGTTATAGTTAAAGAGCAAAAGCTTTTATTCAGTTCCATACAAAAAAAAAAAAAAAAAAATTTGTGTTTAAAGTTTTGGGGAAAAGAAGTAAGATTATTATTCGGACCTATGATTAAAACCTGTTGTAGGACTTAAGAGCTTATTGTTTAGCTTTATACAATTAAAAAGCTTTAGTATTAAAGAATATTTAAAAGTTTTTTAAACATATGTAGTTCCTATTTTGTACTTCATTTTCGTTGAAAACTGTTGGACTTAAGTTTAAAGATTGAAGCTGAGGATTGGAAGATTTGGGAAGATTTTAAACTTAAAGCTTGCTAGGTATAAAAGCATTTTTGTTATTTAGGAGAATATAGTAATTTTTCTTACAAGTTTTTCTTTTTCAATTAGTTCCAGAGTAATTTCAGAGAGTTATTTCTTGAAAGTTTAAAGAGCCTAACTTTTTACTCAAACATCTTTGAGGTGTTCAAATAAAAGTATAAAGGAAAACAAAGCTTTTGTCTAGTCAGTTATTACTCATTTTTAAAAAGAACTTTAAAAAGAACTTTGAGATTATTTTTCCATAATAAATCTTTTGTTCATCTATTCGATTTTACAGACGTACATTTTTGACACATTTTCTTAAGCTTTTAAAAGCTAGTTTAAAATATTTATATTTTACATCTGCTTTTGTTTAAAAAATACATAAAAATTTTTTAAAATAAAATAAACTAAATTAAATAATTTAAACAAATTATATAATACATACATAAATAAAAAGCTTAAAAAACTAGAGAAAAATTAGGCTTCCTTTAAAAATTATTCACAAAAATATAAAATCTTAAAAAAAAAACATTTATATTTAACCGAACTGTGAAGAGCCTTTATATATTGATAAATCAAAAATAAGTTTAATAAACTTTTTTGTATATTACTTTTGGTCTTTTGTAATAATACAACAAAATCTCTTTTTTAATATTTTTCACACATTCATATTTTACTGTTACTGTTTCTATTTATTCAGAAACAATTTATAATTTTATATAAAAAAAATATCTATAACAAATAAAAACCAATGGAGCTGCTTTCCTTTATTTTAATTTTTTTTTGAATATTTTAAAATAAAATGTTACAATTTCTTTTATTTTAAATTAAACAAATAAACAAATTTTTCCATAAAATATACCAGAAATAATGTTAGTGAAAGAAAATATCACAAATAAAAATTTACATAAAATTTTTGTAATAAGAATTTTATTATTACAAAAAAAAAAAAAAACTGAAATATAATGTTTAAGGGGAGAAATAAAAAAATGTAAAATAAAGTTAAACAAAGGAAAAGTTTTTCTTTTTTTTCTGAACTTGTATTGTGTTTTAATGTATTCAAATGTTTAACAAATTTACTTTCTAATGATTTAAATATAATAATTTACAATAATATTTGTTTAATATTTAGTTTATTATAGAAATATTAAAATAATAAATATTTAACTAAAAGTAACAGGAAATAACTAGAAAAGTAATATTTTGGTAAAAGGTAATTGTGTGGAGAATTCTAAGAGATCATTTAATGATTAAAGAACAAGTAAAGAATTTAAAAGTGTTAAAACTGAACTAGAACAGAACTAAAACAGAACTAAAACAGAACTAAAACAGAACTAGAACAGAAATAGAACAGAACTAGAACAGAACTAGAACAGAACTAGAACAGAACTAGAACAGAACTAGAACAGAACTAGAACAGAACTAGAACAGAACTAGAACAGAACTAGAACAGAACTAGAACAGAACTAGAACAGAACTAGAACAGAACTAGAAAAGAACTAGAACAGAACTAGAATAGAACTAGAACAGAACTAGAACAGAACTAGAACAGAACTAGAACAGAACTAGAACAGAACTAGAACAGAACTAGAACAGAACTAGAACAGAACTAGAACAGAACTAGAACAGAACTAGAACAGAACTAGAACAGAACTAGAACAGAACTAGAACAGAACTAGAACAGAACTAGAACAGAACTAGAACAGAACTAGAACAGAACTAGAACAGAACTAGAACAGAACTAGAACAGAACTAGAACAGAACTAGAACAGAACTAGAACAGAACTAGAACAGAACTAGAACAGAACTAGAACAGAACTAGAACAGAACTAGAACAGAACTAGAACAGAACTAGAACAGAACTAGAACAGAACTAGAACAGAACTAGAACAGAACTAGAACAGAACTAGAACAGAACTAGAACAGAACTAGAACAGAACTGGAACAGAACTAGAACAGAACTAGAACAGAACTAGAACAGAACTAGCACTAGAACAGAACTAGCACTAGAACTAGAACAGAACTAGAACAGAACTAGAACAGAACTAGCACTAGAACAGAACTAGCACTAGAACTAGAACAGAACTAGAACAGAACTAGAACTAGAACAGAACTAGAACGGAACTAGAACAGAACTAGAACAGAACTAGAACAGAACTAGAACAGAACTAGAACAGAACTAGAACAGAACTAGAACAGAACTAGAACAGAACTAGAACAGAACTAGAACAGAACTAGAACAGAACTAGAACAGAACTAGAACAGAACTAGAACAGAACTAGAACAGAACTAGATCAGAACTAGATCAGAACTAGAACAGAACTAGAACAGAACTAGAACAGAACTAGAACAGAACTAGAACAGAACTAGAACAGAACTAGAACAGAACTAGAACAGAACTAGAACAGAACTGGAACAGAACTAGAACTAGAACAGAACTAGAACTAGAACAGAACTAGAACAGAACTAGAACAGAACTAGAACATAACTAGAACAGAACTAGAACAGAACTAGAACAGAACTAGAACAGAACTAGAACAGAACTAGAACAGAACTAGAATTAGAACAGAACTAGAACAGAACTAGAACTAGAACAGAACTAGAACAGAACTAGAACAAAACTAGAACACAACTAGAACAGAACTAGAACAGAACTAGAACAGAACTAGAACAGAACTAGAACAGAACTAGAACAGAACTAGAACAGAACTAGAACAGAACTAGAACAGAACTAGAACAGAACTAGAACAGAACTAGAACAGAACTAGAACAGAACTAGAACAGAACTGGAACAGAACTAGAACAGAACTAGAACAGAACTAGAACAGAACTAGAACAGAACTAGAGCAGAACTAGAACAGAACTAGAACAGAACTAGAACAGAACTAAAACAGAACTAGAACAGAACTAGAACAGAACAGAACTGACCTTAAAGTAATCTAAAACTATAAAAATATTTACTAATTTTTACAGTAATAGTTAGAGTACAAATAATAAACCTTACAGCTAAAAGAAATCTATTGTTTAAAAAAGAAAACTAAAACTGTTAAAGGATTTTGTTGCATTACTAATAAACTATTAATTTGTTTTATATATTTTTTTAAATTTTCTTAAAGAAAATACTATAATATAACTAAAATATTAAGTAAACAAAATAAAGCTTTTAGCTAAAGGGAATAATAAAAAGCTTTTTTGTGTGTTCAAAACTGGAAAATTGCTGATAAAGCTTATGTATAGGAATAAAACTAAAAAAATAAAATGCTAAGTTAAGCTTTAAGGTAAACAAAAAGTCAAACAAAACTATTACTAAAAGCTGTTAAAGGTGTTTTAAGGATTTTTTTCCAAAAGTTTTGTGTAAAGTGCTTAATAAAAGTAGCGCCATAAAACTTAATGAAGACTAAAAAAATATAATTTAAAATGTGTCAATAAAAATATGCAAGAATTTTCAATGATATCTTTGAAAACGTTTTCCATAATTTCCTATAAAATGTCAAAAGTTTTTTTTTTAACTTCATGTCATTTCAATCATAATTTTTATATTTATTAAATAATTTTTCTGTTGCAATTTAAAAATCTTTTGCAATTTTGGTTTAATAGTCAGTCAATGGGTTTTTAATTCATATGATGTTGGAAAAAAAAAAATGAAAATAATAATAATGAAATAAACTTTATTATAATTTATAGACATTCATACGTTTATAAATTTTAATCTTTTTTTAATCGATATTCAATAATGACATGTTTTATACATATACACTTACATATATTCATACATTTTAATATTCACACGTATACATTGTATTTATGTTTATTTATATATATGTTTACACATACATATATAATGACATATTTAATATACATATATACGTATATTTTTATGTATAAGAATGTAAGCTTTAATTTATACAGTTTAAGTAGAAAAGGACTTAACAACCGTTTCCTGGTATTAATAGTAGCCACAGGTTTAAACACTTTTTGCTAGAAACAGCTTTTTCATAGTGTTTTATTTAAAGCTTAACACTTGGATTATTTTGAAAGAATTAAAGATAATATAAGTTTCAGCTTCCCGCATTAAAGCTTTAGGTGATCAGTTAAGCTTTTTATAACTGTAGTACTTAGTAGTATTGTAGTTTAGTTAAACTAAAAGTGTTTCTTACTATTATGCAAGCCCTGAATCACAGAAGAATAACTAAAAAGTTTCAATTATAAAGATTACCATTATCTCCCTCTCTTTCACGTTCTCTCTCTCTCTCTTGCTCTATCTCTCTATTAAATTAACCGTTATAGCATTCTTTCGCAAAGAAAGCTTTAATTGAGTTACGCTTTTTCTTCAATCTCTCACTAAAGGGCATGATTGAAAAGTAACATTCTCTTAAAGAAGAAGAGAAAACTAAGGCTTGGTATGAGCTTTCGAAAGTTATTGCTACTTTCTCTTTAAATTAAGTTTAATTTTGTGGCTTAAGAAAACCTTAAAAAAGCTCTTATTTTGCTCAAAAGAATGAAATGAAGAATCAATTAGTTTGTTCTGTATAAGCATGGGTTACTACACATTTATTTAAAGCTTATTATCTCTTTCTCTCTCTCAAACTAACCTTTGTAGCATTCATTCTAAAAGAAAGCTTTGATTTCAATCTGCAATCTCTCCCTAAAATGAAAGTTTGAAAAGTAACATTCTCTTAAAGAAATAGATAAGAAAAGAGAAAATTAAACAGCCATTTAAAACTTATTACGTTAAAGAGAGCATTTGAAAGATCCTGCTTCTTTATGTTTAACTTTAAGTTTAGTTTCGTGGTTTAAGAAAGCCTTATAAAAGCTGTTGTTTTGTTTAAAAGAATGAAAGAAGAATCATTAAGTTTGTCCAATGTAATCATACACAGTTATCTAAAGCTTATTATCTCTCTTTTAAATTAACCTTTGAAGCATTTATTCCAAAAGAAAGTTTTCAATATGTGAGATCCTCTTTATAACTAACCTAGCAAAAGCCTGTACATTTATACTAGTCTTTAGTTGTTGTTGCCGTCCTCATTTCGTGATCTAAACAGCTAAATTTGTTGCTTAAATAAGCTTTTGTTTTACTTAGGAGAATGAAGTGAGAGATCAGTTAATTAATCCTGTTTGATCATACAACATGTGAGATCCTCTTTATACCTAACCTGGTCTGATCCTATACACTTACACTTGTCTTTAGTTGTTGTTCTCCTCCTTAGCTTAAAAGCTTTTTACAATTCATTGTAATTTAACTCACACATGTCAATTTTAATGCTTACTACTCTCTCTCTCTCTCTCTCTTTCTCTATTTGATAGCATTCTTTCCAAAAGAAAGCTTTCATTTAGTTGCGCCTCATTTTCAATCTCTCGCTAAAGGGAAGTTTAAAAAGTAGAAGAAGTAGAAAAAAAAACACAGTCATTTAAAGCTTATTTTGATAAAGTGAGCTTTCGACAGTTTTAACTACTTTCTCTCATAATGAAGTTTAGTTTTAGTCATATTTTTAGCATTGTTGTGTGGGTTAAATAAACCTCATAAAATCTCCTGTTTTACTTAAAAGAATGAAATAAAGGATCAGTTATTTGGTCCTGTGTGCTCACATATGAGTTCCTTCTTATACACATATGAGGTCCTTCTTATATGGAGTCCTCATCCTAAGAGTTTCACAATTCGTATATGTTTAACTCCTCCGGTTTGCCTGCAGAATATTTGAACATTAAATCTCCTCAAACCAATCGCAACTAATACAATAAACACTCTAATCCTTTTCTATTAATTAATATAAATACATTCGTGTTTTTTTTTTCTTCTATAAAATCCTTTAGAAATAATTGCATTGAAACTAAACACAAACAGCAGTTAATCCCTTTTCCTTAATCCTCTAGAAGTTTTATATAAAAAAATGAGAATGTTAAACACTCTTACTCAAGCGTTAACAGCAAATTATGCTATAATAATCCGTAATCATACACATACAAACAATTCTACATACAAATGTATAAAAGGGAGAGAGTGGAGAGAGAGAGAGATCATAAACTTTCCCAGCAGTTCGACAAAGAGTCATTGCATATGAAAAAGGCAGTAATTTCTATTTATGTCTAACTACCTGGTTGACACTATTTCGTCACGGATGAACTCTTTATAAACGAGTGTAAAAACTATTGTCACTTTAGTGTACCCTTTGTAATCTAGAGAGTGGATACTTGAAACCCCAACTTAAGTTTTTTGCTGTCTCTTTAATTTAAGAGGTGACGCTTGACATCCTTGTGGAATAAGGACATGGTAGTATTGGAACTATACGACCGAACTGCTGGGTCTATGCTAAGAGTATATATGTATGAATGTATATGTATTTGTTATTTTTTAATTTTATTTATGATTTATATGGAAATAATCAACAAATTGTTTTTAATAAAAATTAATTTTTATTTGTTGTTATTATTTTTTATTTTATCATAATATGTTGTATACAAAAACAACAACTGCCACAATAAGGACAATAACAATGACAATAACTGCTGTAAAACTGCTTTAGTAAAGCATACAAAAAATTGTCATCATCAACATTTAAATCGTTGCATATTTTTAGGGATTTTTTTTACTCTCCTTTTAATACTTATTAAACAAGTCATATTATTTGCATTTTCATTATTCTGTTACCAGAGCAGGGAGTGCAAACAAACCAAAACAAAAAATTACACACAAACCCAAAGAATTATTATTGTGTGTATTTAATGTGTAAATAATAATGTCTACATTGGCATATTCAGTTAATTAAGTTGTATATGGAATTTGTGTTGTGTCTGTAAGTATAAATATGATTATCAAATATAGAAATTTTATAACAACGAAAAAAAAGATAATTTATAGTAAAACTATTTATATTTTGTTTTAATAAACTAACACATTATGTTTTGTAACCGTATTTCTCTGGCTATGCAGTTATGTACGTAACTAATGTCATTTGTTTTTTTTGCAAGAAAAAAAAAATTCTACTAAAAATATTGACAGAATTATTTGAAATATTTAACATCTGCTTTACCGCACTATTCACTTTACAAATTATTCGATTAATTTATAATTGTGGTTTGTTGCATTTTAATTGAAAATATATTTATACAAATAGTAAACATATGATTTAACTTTCTAGTTGATTAAATAAATGCAGGGAAATTTTAATAGCCTAAAGTGTTAATTTAAATAAGTTTTTTTGTTTGCCTAGAAATATGCACTAGATTTGTTTGGTATAAACACCAAATAACTAGACTATAGACTAGTCTATAGTCTCGTCTATAGTATAGTCTATAGTCTAATCTTTAGTATAGTCTATAGTCTTGTCTATAGTCTCGTCTATAGTATAATCTATAGTCTAATCTTTAGTATAGTCTATAGTCTAGTCTATAGTCTAGCCTATAGTCTAGTATATATTCTAGTCTATAGTCTAGTCTATAGTCTAGTCTATAGTCTAGTCTATAGTCTAGTCTATAGTC
>NC_060954.1:11691471-11705216 GCF_022045245.1 Lucilia cuprina
ACTAGAAAAGAACTAGAACAGAACTAGAACAGAACTAGAACAGAACTAGAACAAAACTAGAACAGAACTAGAACAGAACTAGAACAGAACTAGAACAGAACTAGAACATTAATAGAACAGAACTAGAACAGAACTAGAACAGAACTAGAACAGAACTAGAACAGAACTAGAACAGAACTAGAACAAAACTAGAACAGAACTAGAACAGAACTAGAACAGAACTAGAACAGAACTTGAACACAACTAGAACAGACAAAGGCAGAACTAAAACATGGTTCGAAAATTAGTTTAATTTCTGGCTAACACTTAATGATTTTTGGAATTATTGGTCTAGAGTTATAAATATTTTAATTTTTTTTATTTTAATTATATTTCCCCATTTTTCTCTTTTTTATTTTCTAGGCCACAAATCCTTATTTAACTGGCATACCTGCTAACACATACAGTCCATATTTTGCACCTGGTCATTTAGTGCCTGCCTTATTGGGTCCTGATCCTACAGCTGTCTCACAATTGGGACCAGTTGTACCGCAAGCGGTACAAGTGGCTCAACAAAAAATACCACGTTCCGATCGATTAGAGGTGAGTTTTTTGTCAAAAGCATGTTTTTGTTAAATTCTTTTTTTTTTTGTTTTTATCAAACTTTTACTATTTAACTTTGACTTTATATTATTAATACTAATTAATGTTTGAGTTTTGTTGATTTTTTAATTTAAAATTTTTTTGTAAAATATTATGACGGAAAAAATTATAATAATTAACTAAATTAAATTATATAAAAAAGCATGTTTTTTATATAAGTTTTTTCTGTTATTGTTTTGTTATTTAAATATTTATAATTTATTTAAAAAAAATAATAAATTTTTAATATTGTATATAAAATTTTAAGTTTGAAAATGTCTGTTTATGAAAAAAAAAATTAATTATTTTTTTCAAATTAACCAAGTGTTAAGCTTTTATACAAAAGAAATTTAAATGAAACAAATTGTATAAATAATTTTTTATTTATAATTTATTGTAGTTATTATTGTGTTTATTTTATTTTTTTATTTTATTTAACTTTTAACTTTAATTATTAAAAAAAAAAAACTAGAAAAAAATCACACATTCGTATTTTTGTTAACAAAATAAGGGTTTATAACTTTTTTTACTTAAAAAAAACCAATTGGAATTTGTCTTTTCTTTGTTTTCTTTATATTTTCAGTTAGTTTTTCTTTCCATTACCCAGCTGCTTGAGGAAAGCTCATTTTTTAAGTTAAAGTTTTTTGTTTAATTAAAATAATTATTTTCATTTTATTTATAAACCTTTGCAAAGCTTTTGCTAAAAACAAAAATAAAAAATCTTGAAAATAAAAAAGAAAATGAGTTTAAATTATTACATATAATTCTGAAATATTTCCAAATTCGAAAGTTATCTTGAGCTTTTGATTTAAAAACTTCAAAAAGCTTTTTCGGTTAAATCAACACAAACCAAATATTTGCTTCAAAATTTTAAAAATCTATCAGTACAGTGATTTCTTTTTAAATCATGGCATCAAAAAGCTTATAAAGCTTTCAATTAAGTTTGTATTTGTTTAATTGTGACAAGCAAAAGCTTGAATACTTTTAATTTAGTCCTTTATTCAAGTTAGGTAAACAATAAATAAGATTTCAGTTACAATAGTTTTGTTTGGAAAATCATACAAAAAGCTGTTATAAACAACTTTATTTTAAAGCTTTATTGGTAATTACTTTAAGTTTTGCACAAAATATTTGATTTAAGCAAAATCGAAAAAAGCTTTAAAAAACGCTATTTTTTAAAAGTTTTTTTTTCAAAGAAAGCTCTTTCTTAAAAGGCTAAACAAATCATAAAGAAATTCCTTTAAAAAAGTTTAAGTTTTACAATTTTCGTTTCTTAAACTAACTTAAACTAAACTAAAAGCTCTCCTGATAAAAAACTTAAAAGTTTTTTCAAAGAAAGATAAAAACCTTAAAAAGGTACTTAAACTTTAAATTTTTTTAATTGAAAGCTTTACTGATAAAAAAGCTTAAACATCTTTCAATAAAGGTTTTCTTAAAAAAGCTATTTTAAAGCTCTTTTTTAATACCTAAAGAAAGCATAAAGAAATTCCTTAAAAAAAAGTTTAAACTTTATAATTTTCACTGTTTTATACTAAAAGCTCTCAAAGCAAACAAAAACAACTTCTTCAACTTACATTGAAAGCTTTCAATTTGCAGTGATTTCAATTTCAAAATTTTCTTGAACGAAAAAAGTATAACAAGCAAAACTTCCACAATAAAAATATATTAAGTTTGACCAAATATTTACAAAAAGCTTTTATTTAAAGCTTTCATATTCCCGTAATAGTATTGTTTCTAAAAGAAGTTTAAAAAGCATCTCCTTATTACATATTTAAGCTCTTAAACAGTAAAAATTTAAACTTAATTATCAAAAAGTTAGTTTACTTTAAAAGCTTTCAATTTACTGTGTTTTAAACTAAAAACTTTCTCTAGTGATAAAATATTTCAAAGCTTTCGAATAAAAGCAAATGAATTTCTCGAACGAAAAAGCTTTAAAAGAGCAAATGCACTCGTGTCAAAATTTCCACAATTACTACATTCAATTAGACCAAAAATATACAAGAAGCTTTTAATTAGAGCTTTCTTATTGGAGAAATAGTATTGTTTCTTTGAAATTTTTAAAAAGTTTTCTTTTATAACATATTTAAGCTCTTAATAAATAAACTTCCTTGAGAAAACAAAAAAGCTTTGAAAGCTTTTAAATGTAAATTATCCAATAAGAATTTAGAGCTTTCTATTTACTGTGATTTAAACAATAAAAGTTTAGAGAATGAAAAAAGTTCAAAAAGCTTTCAACAAATGAAAATGCCTTTCTCAAATGAAAAGCATAAGTGTTAAAACTTCCACAAATACATTCAATTGGACCTAAAAAACTTTTATTTAGAGCTTTCTTTTTGTTGTTATAGTATTGTTGCTATGAAATGTTTAAAAAGCTTTTAATAAAGTTTTCTTTTATAACATATAGAAACTTTTTATAAAATAAAATTTCTTAAAAATACAAAAAAGCTTTGAAGTAAAGCTTTCATTAAGAACTTGATTAAACAAACTTTCGCCCTTTTTTAACCAATTGGTTCAATAAATTCCACCAAATTGTGATAATTTTTGCCTAAAAACTTAACCTTAAACGTGTTTTTTTACTAAAATAATTGTTGTGTTTTATTGAAAAGAAAAAATTTCTTAAAGAAAATGTTAATTAATGTTTTTTGTTTGTTTTATGAGTTTATGTTTACAAAAGCACTAATCGAATGCCATCAAATTAAAACCCCCCAAAAAAAGCTAGCTCCAAAAAAAAAGCTTAGCAAAAAATCTAACAAAAATTGGCATGCAAAAGTTTTGCAAACCAATAAAAACAAAAGCTAAATATTTTGCCAGTTAAAAAAAAAGCAAACAAATAATTAACCAATGTTAACAACAAAATCCTTTAACAACAACAACAAAATAAAAAAATTTAAAACATAATTTTCTTTTTTATTTTTTCTATTAAAAAAAAAACAAATCAAAACATTGTTTACTTGAATTACCTTGTTCCATTTGTTATCCTGCGTCCATGTGAAAACCACCAAAAATAAAAAAAAATTAAAAAAATAATAAAAAAAACACCATGTGCTACAAAAACAAAAATATTACACCAACTACTACAACAAACAACAAAAAAAATAAATATCAAAATAAAACACTGCTGTTGCTGCTAAAAAATATGCTACAAAATTAAAAAAAAAAAAAATATCAAAAAAAATCAACGCTGTGCTCTATGAAAAATCAAAAAAAAAATATATATCCCACCAACCTAAAAAAAAAACAAAACCAAAAACACGCAAAACTCTTAATAGGTTTGTCGTGAATTTTTACGCGGTGCTTGCAAACGTGCCGAATCTGAATGCCGTTTTGCACATCCGCAGGAGAGTGTTGCCCGACACGATGATGGTTCCATTACGGTGTGCATGGACGCCGTAAAAGGTAGATGCACACGTGATCCCTGCCGCTATTTTCATCCTCCCTTGCACCTACAGGCACAATTAAAAGCGGCGCAATCACGCGCCACCGCTGTTGCTGCAGCCGCTGCGGTATGCCAAATTTCTAAAAAAAAACAAACATATTTTTTTTCTATTATTACCTTTTCTTTGTGTTTTTGTTTTTATTTTGTTTATTTTTCGTTTATAATTTTTCTCTTAACTCTACCTTTTTTAAATGCTTAATAAACATTTTTTTAAGTTATTTTATTATTTTATTATTTTTTAAGCCAAATATCTTTTTATTATTTTCTCAATTTTTAACCTTTTTAATAGCACTTTGTTCTTTGCGTTAACACCAAATCATAACACACCATACAAAAACTATATACTTATTCAATATTTAAGTATTACTCTAGTATAGTCCATATATTTAACATTTATTACTTTTAAATTGTTATTGTTTAATTTAGCAAAAAGTTCCGTTTCCAGTAGCCAGCATCTTTTAAGTTCAATTTCACATTTTTTTTATATTTTTTAAGAACGCCGACAATGAACTAGACTCTAGACTAGACTAAAAAATATACTAGACTATAGACCACACTATACACTAGATTATAGACTATACTATAGATTAGACCAGACTATTGACTAGACTAGTCTAAAAACTAGACTACAGACTAGACTATAGACTAGACCACAGACTAGACTATAGACTAAACTATAGACTAGACTATAGACTACACCACAGACTAGACTATAGACTAGACTATAGACTAGACTATAGACTAGACTATAGACTAGACTATAGACTCGACTATAGACTAGACTATAAACTAGACTATAGACTAGACTATAGACTAGACTATAGACTAGACTATAAACTAGACTATAGACTAGACTATAGACTAGACTATAGACTAGACTATAGACTAGACTATAGACTATACTGTAGACTAGACTATAGACTAGACTATAGACTAGACTATAGACTAGACTGTAGACTAGACTTTAGACTAGACTATAGACTAGACTATAGACTAGACTTTAGACTAGACTATAGACTAGACTTTAAACTAAAATATAGACTAGACTATAGACCAGACTATAAACAAGACTAGAATTTAGACTACACTTTAGATGTGACTATAGACTAGACTATAAAATATACTAAAGACTAAACTATTAACTATATTATGAACCGAATTATAAACTAGACTAAAGACTAGAGTACTATAATCTGGTCTGTGGTCTATATGGGCTTTTTGCACTTATATTTAACAGTTAGTATAAAAGAGTAATATACGCCAATAACTGACTTATTTTAAGGCTTAAATATATACTTTAAAACCATATAACATAACTGCTTAAATTGCTTCTCAAAATAAACCAAAGCTAAGGTTTAACAAAAAAGATATTACAAAAGAATTATATAAAAAGTCCTCCAACAAAATTTTCCTATCTAAACTCCTTTTTAAACCCTTTTCGGCTTTAACTGTATAAATTTGTATTAAAACTTAACAGAATTTTTAAACTATTTTACCAATAAGTCATTTATTTATTTTCTTTAATTTCATTAATGTTTTCCTTCTTTTCCTTTTAATTTTTGTTGTTTTTATGTATTTTTTAATTATAAACTTAGTATTAATCTTAAAAAAAAACTATATTTTTTAAGAAAAAAAAACCATTAACAAAGTAAATTTTTAACAAAATATTTTTTCCTTCTCTTTTTCTTCCCAATTTTTTTTTTTTTTGCTCAAAAAAAAATGCAAATATCTATTTTCCAACACCCTACTTCAAACATTTAAACTTTATTTATAATGTATATGTGTGTGTGACGCTATAACTCGCTCGTAACGTCTTGTTAAACTTCCTAACTTATTTTTTTTAAATGATTTTGTTTTTGTAATACTACTACCACTACTATTACTACTACTATTGCTACATCATCATCAACACCACAACCAATACTACTACTACCTCTACTATTTGTCCTTCTACTACGCCACCATTTTACACCAAATTTGCTTGTTTCCAACCAAAAAAAAACAACCAACGTCATGCTACAATTACAACAACAACAAATATTTGTTAAATATTTTTGTTGTGTGTCTTGTAAAATAAAAATAAAAATCTGTAAATTTGAAACAAAAAAAAAAAAAACAAAGATGGATGTTAAAACGGTTGGTTCATTTTACTATGAAAATTTTGTAAGTACTAATGTAATGTTAAAGAATGTAACAACAACAAAATATTTCTTTAAGCTTTATTTGTAAAATATTTATTACAATTTAATTTGTTTTTGTGTCTTCTTAGTACTTTTTAAGTTTATGTTTTAAAAGCTTTTTTTGGGGGGGGTTTTACATTAAAGTTTCCAAAAGTTAAGAAATTTAAGAAACATTTTGCAAATAACAGTAACAAACAGTTTGTTGTTTAAAGGCAAATTTAAAGACTTTTTAACTAAAAGTACTATTATTAAAAATAGTACTTTTTCTTGATTTGTTACTACAAAAATGTACTTTCTCCCACAAAGTAGTTATTTTTTTACATAACTACTCGATTTATTAAGCTTTTTTAAGGATTTGAAATGTTTTGTAATAAAAAGTACTTTTTTTACAGTAAAAAGTATTTTTTACAAAAAAATACTTTTTTAGGAAAACTAATAAATGTTAAAGAAAATTTCTAATTTTAAGTATTAAATATGATTTAAAAAGTAGAAAATAAAGTTTCTTTACAAAAAGTACTTTTTTTTACAAATATTTCCCCTTTTGTTACAAAAAGTACTTTTTTTTACTTATACATCCCCTTTGTTACAAAAATTACTTATTCAAAAAACCATGTGGTTTTTAATGGAATTCAAAGTGCTTTTTTAACAAAAAGACCTTTTTTGCAGTAAAAAGTACATTTTACAAAAAAAGTACTTTTTTAGAAAACCTAAATGATCTTAAAAAAATTTTTAATTTAAAGCATTAAAAATGATTTTAAATGTAAAACTGTAGGTTTCTTTAATAAAAAGTACTTTTTTACAAATATTTCGCCCTTGTTACAAAAAGTACTTTTTTTAAAATTTCCCTTTGTTACAAAAATTACTTTTTCAAAGAAACTTTGTGGTTTTTTAAAGAATTTGAAGTGATTTTTTTTAACAAAAAGTACTTTTTAACAAAAAGTACTTTTTGCAAAAAGTACTTTTTTCGAAAAAGTTTTAAATGCTTAAGAAAATTTCTAATTCGAAGCATTTGAAATAATTTATAAAGTGGAAAAAAAAGGTTTTCTTAACAAAAAGTACTTTTTTACAAAGATTTTGCTTTTTTACAAAAAGTGCTTTAAAAAAAAAACATTCATTTTGTTACAAAAAGTACTTTTTCAAAGGTACTTTGTGTTTTTTTAAAGAATTTAAAGTGTTTTGTAACATAAAGTACTTTTTACAGCAAAAAGTATTTTTTTAGGAAAACTAATATTTTTCTTAAGAAAAAGTACTCTTTTACAAATATTTCGCCTTTTTTACAGAAAGTGTTTTTTTACAAAAATATTAGTTTTATTACAAAAAGTACTTTTTCAAAGAAAAAATTTATATTTTCAACGAATTTAAAGTGTTTTGTAACAAAAAGTACCTTTTAACAGATAGTACTTTTCTACAAAAAGTACATTTTGTTACAAAAATTTACATTTCCAAAGAAATTATTTAACTTTTTACAAAGTTCATGTTGTTATATACACTTTTGTCCCCTAAGTATAGAAAAGTAGTATTTTTACTAAAAAGTACTTTTTTACCAAAATATTCGCTTTTAAAGTACCTTTTTGAAAATATAGATTTTAAGCAATTTTAAGTAATTTTTAATAAAAAGTTTTTTTTTAAAAAAAGTACTTTTTAAAAATAAATACTTTTTTCTTAAGAAAAAAGTCCTTTTTTCAAGAAAAGTAGTAGAATTTTTGGAAAATTTCTTATTTAAAGTAAACATTTTTCTTTAAGTAGAAGAAAACTAGTATTTTTACAAAAATGTCGTCCGTTTAAGAATCTTTTATATAAAAAGTACTTTTTTGAAAATATAGTTTTTTTTTTAAAAACGCAAAAGTACTTTTTTTGCAAAAAAGTAGTTGATTTTTTGAAGAATATATCGTCTCATTTCCTATATTTGTTTTTTAAAGAAAAATTATGGATTTTGTTTAAGTACTTTTTATTACAAAAATTCGACTTTTATAAAAGTATTTAAGAAAAAAGTACTTTTTTCTAAAAGTTAAATTTAAATAAAATTTTATTAAAAAAATTTTTCAAGAATTTGTTTTTAAAAAGTACTTTAAGTGTAAAATATCCCCCTGCCCCTCATAGTGGCTCTTACATAAAAAGTACTTTTTTCAGAAAATTTTTACTTTTTTTTTGAAAAATTTACTTTTTTTTTAAAAATTTATTTTTTTTAATACTTCCTTTTGATTTTTTAATAGTACTTTGTGTTATTTTGTTTTTTTTCTAAAGTAAAAAATTTGTTACCTTTTTTAAAAAAAAGTACTTTTTTTAATTAAACTAAAACTGGCTTTTAAATTGCTAGTACTTTTATAAAAATAGATGTAAATTTTATAAATAACTATAATTAATAAGTAATTATTGCTAATTATATAAGAAAATATCTTTAGTACTTATTGTCGAAAAAAAGTACTTTTTACAAAAATTATATTTTTTAAAAAAAAGTAGTAACTTTTGGCTATTACTGTAAGAAACATATTATATTAAGCTTAAGTTGTAGTTTAATACTTTTTAGTTCACATTAAAAACTGTACCTTTTATTGGAAAAAAATACTTTTTTATAAAATAGTACTTTTTGAAAAAAGTATATTTTTTACTTTGTAAAAAAGTTTCGCTTCATAAAGTGTATATTTTTTTTTTAGAAAAAGTACTTTTTGAAAATATTACTTTTTAAAAAAATATTTTTTTTTTTTTTACTTTTCATAAAAAATTGTTTTAAAAAAAGATTTTTATTTAATTATTTTTATAAAAAATTTGCTTATTTAAGATTAATTTTAACAATTTTTTAATTTAAATTGTTTTTGTATAAAAGCTTGCGAATTGTTTTATTTTCTTATTTGTGTTAAAAGCTCAAAACTAATAATTTGTAGTAAATTTTGCACAAAATTTTATGTAAAATTGTTCTGTAATAATAAGAAAACTTTTCTATACTTATTTTAGGCTTATTCTGGCATGGTGCCCATTAAACGTCCTGCTGCTGAAAAGTCTGGCATTCCTGTGTATCCCGGTGCAACAACATACCAACAGTTAATGCAATTGCAACAACCATTTGTACCAGTCTCATGTGAGTATCAAACTCAAATTAGCACAAGCTCTACTACTACTGCTCCTACTACTACTATCAATATCAATTGTAATTCTACTACTACTGCTGCTGCTGCTAGTGCTGCTACTACAGCAACAACTACAACAACACCATTAGGTGCTAATGTAACACACCACAATCACCAACAACACAACCACAACCAACACCTTAATCACCTACACCAACACCAACACAACCTACAACAATTGTATAATTTACAAAATTCCCATTTATCCCAAAACCAAAATAGTCCATTAAACACTACACAACAACAACAACAACAACAATCCATGTCCCAATTATCCAATACTATAAATAGCAACTATAATAATCATTTATCAAATATTGCTAATAATTTAAATAGTAATCATAATAGTAATATTAATAATAGTAATTTGTCCATGATGAGTACATTTAACAGTAATAATAACAATAATAATAATAGTAGTAGCAACAACAACAACAACCACATTACAAACTCCAACAACAGCAACAACAGTAATAATAATAATAATTGTTTATCATATATAAATAATAATTTAAATACTAGTAATAATAGTCTTAAGTTGATTAATTATCCAAATACTACTACTACTACTATTACCAATACCAATACTACTGCTACTACCACTACTACTACTACAGCTGCTGCGTCTGTGGCTTTAGCAACAGCTACAAATGCAACTACAACAACTGGTGGTAGTAATTTAGATAGTAATTCTGGTAATAATACCAATATTTCTACTACTAGTACTATTTCTACTACTTCTACAACAACTGTTAATAGTAGTTTAAATGCTACTGCTGCAACAACAACTTCAATTGCAGCAGTTTTAGTTAACGACAGTAATAGTAGTTTGAATGCTACGGCATCTGTTAAACAAAATTACAACAGTAATGATCAAGAGTATGACAGTGAGCTTAACAACAACAACAGTAATAATAATAATAATGAGCAGGAAAAAGTTACAACATCCTCGTCCGTCTGCTCCTCCTCCACCAACTCTTTGTCGTCATTGTCCTCAACGACGACTACTTTAACGCCTACATCACAGTCAAATAGCAATATTGCTTTAAATAACACTTCCTTAGATGATGTGGAGCATACTAATGAAAAGCTTAAAGAGGGCATTACTACTACAGCTAATAATACAGCAACAACTACGACAAATACTACAACATCAACTGCTACTAACAATAATACAAATTTCCAAACTTCTCTTAACTCTAATGAAAGCTATAGATATTACAATGGCTTAAATGGTAACGAAGAGAAATCTGTTAATGGTAATAATACACTAACAAATGGTTTAACTGAAACTGCTGTTGCCAGCTCTTCCTCCTCCTCCAACTTCTCTTCCTCATATGTAAATGGCTATAGCACTCCCAGCACGTCCCAACACTCTTCCAGCGGTATATTACCTACACCGCCAGCTACTTCCTCAGTGGTAACTAATGCCTATCAGGCTCAACAGAATATGCAAAGATTGTATCAACAGTCTTATAATGCCGCCGTGGCCAATACAAATTATGCCAATTTAATGGCCAGTTATGGTCATCAAACCCCAGTTTCGAGTACCTCGGTCTCGCCCTATACTTCACAAACTATCACAGTACCTTCGTATTCATATGCCGGCACAACAACTACACCCTATGCTTATAGTGCTTATCCTACAGCAGCCCAGGCAGCTCAGGCTAATTATTATGCCGATGCTGCCGCCCTGGCCAAGGAGGTGGCCCAGAAAAACTATGCTAATGCTCTGAAAGCGGCCAATGCCAGTGCTAGTTCTTTGACGGGTAAACCTTTAACAGCAGCTGCTGCTGCCTACTCAGGTATGGCTTTGAATAAGGCCTATATGGCTGCTCCTGGCCAGCAGGTTATGGCTCAACATGCTGCTTTTATGCAAGCCCAAGCTCAGGCTCAAGCTCATCATCAGCAACAGCAGCAGCAACAACAGGCTGCCGTAGCTGCTATGGCTGGTGCTCAAATGCGTTCTTATCCCGGCATAACAACGCCGGTTGGAACACCTGTTCATGCAGCTGCTGGCAGCTCGGCATTGTTATCCCGTCCTCCCTCAGCTGCTGCAACGGGTTATTTAACCGCTTCTCCCAATCCCGCTTTATTAAGGGGTCAACCCATGACTTTACCCGCGGCTCCTAATGCTCAATATGCTGCCGCCCTGCAGCAGCAGCAACAACAGCAAGCTGCCTTTTTCTTTCCCGGCATGATGGCCTCAGCACCCGGTTATCCTTTTGCCGCCATGGGAGCCATGCCCTCGGCTTCAGGTTTACCGGCTGGCATGACCCCTAGCGCTCAACTGGCAGCTGCCACAGCCTCTACAGCTGCTGGGGCCAATAGTGCTTTAGTCTTAAATCCCTACAAGAAAATGAAAACTTCTTAAGAATCCCCTCCACCCCCTGAAAAAGTCTTAGAGACTAAGTTACGAACTCTCTAACTTATTTCAATAAGTTAAAGCTTTTTAAGCTTTTCTTCTAAGGTTACACTATGATTATAACAAAATAGCTTAACCATTAAAAGCTTTTTCGTTTATAAAAAGCTTTTGGTTAAGTTATTTAAAGAACGAACACCCCTTTTCCCCCGTTTTCAAGTACTTAACTACTTTAAAAATAATTTTAATTAAAAAACGAACTTTAAAAAAAAACAAAAATATTTTAAATTAAAAAAAAAAACAACAAACAAACAAATTTGTGCCTAGTTTTTAGAAACTTTAATTGTTTAATATTTAGGTTTTGTTAGATTTTTAACCCTTTAACGTTAAAGAAAAAAAGCTCTCTGTTTAGTTTATAAAAAAGCTCTTTTTCGTTTTAATTTGCTTACATATATTTATTAAAAGCTCGAAAGTAAAAAGTAAGTCCACTGTTATAATAAAACGATAAAAAAGGGGGTAAAACAAGCAAAGCTCAAAAGCTTTCATTGGAAATTTTTTACATAAGATTTTCAAGAAAATATCGCAAAATTTCAAAAGCTTTTAAACAAATTTAACTTAAAACTGCTTAAAGTTTTTTTACTTTAAGCTTTAATATAAATCCTTAAATCACAAAACTTTCAAAGAATCTATATGGCAACTAAATCCAAAAAGCTTTATTTATCCGAAAAGCTTTTTTCATGAAAAGCTTTTTCTGCAAAAAAATCTTGAAAAAAGAAAGGTTTTTGAAAAACAATATTTTGAAAAAAATCCTTTTTTTAAAAAAACCTTTTTAGAAATCTTTAAACAAAGCTTTTTAAATTTTTTTCTTAAAACTGAAAACAAAAAGAGCCATTAAAAGATGAAAAACTAATTAAATTTCCAAAGCTTTTATGCTTTTTTAAACCAATATTGCTTAATCTTGCCCTGGCTTGTTGCAAAACCCCCTTTTTATCTGAAAACAAATAAGACTCCTTCTTTAACATTTAAAATCCTTTAGAATTTACGATATAAAAAAACAACTTAAAGACCTCTTTATAATTTAAAAAAAAAAGTTTATTATTTTATTTAAAAAAAACCCTGCCTTAATTTTTGCCATAATTTAGTTGGAACAGTTTTTATTTAGTTATACTTTAATTTTTGCCATTTAACGTAATAAACAACAAGAGCTTTTTAAAAGCTCTTTATAATTAGGTTCCTTTATGTGAGAGAAAACTAAAAAATAAAAACAACACAAAAACGACAACTACAAACAATATAATTAATTTAATTACTTAATTACATATATAGAAATAGAAATAGTTATAGAAATTAAACAAATAATGAAAACGAAGTACTGTGATAGCTTTCTGTTTCTTGTCAAGAAATCTATGAAAAAAAATGCAAAAAAATTACAAAAAAAATTTTTAAATTAAAAGCTTGACTTAGTACGGCGTTCAAAACATGTTTTACTTAATTAGTTATTAGCAACGAAATATTAGATTTTATTCAGCTTGCTGCAGACAGTTAGTTAAATATATTAAATCTTAAACATTTGTGTTTTTCTTTAGGTTCCTAACAATTAATTAAATAATAAGAAAAAAATAATTTTTATCAAACAAATATACATATATCAGGCATGGAAAATCGGTATATTTAAATAGCACTAACTAATAACCTAAACTTAACTTATCTTTTGCCACACTTTTAATTTTAGGTTACGCGGCAGACTAGACTATAGACTAGATTGACTAGACTATAGACTTGAGTAAAGAGTAGACTATAGACTAGATTATAAAATAGACTATAGACTAGACTATAGACTAGACCATAGACTGGACTATAAATTAGACTATAAACTAGATAATATAATAGAGTATAGACTAGACTATAGACTGAACTATAGACTAGACTATAGACTAGACTATAGACTAGACTATAGACTAGACTATAGACTAGACTATAGACTAGACTATAGACTATACTATAGACTAGACTATAGACTA
>NC_060954.1:11705316-11745424 GCF_022045245.1 Lucilia cuprina
CTATAGACTAGACTATAGACTAGACTATAGACTAGACTATAGACTAGACTATAAACTAGACTATAGACTAGACTATAGACTAGACTATAGACTAGACTATAGGCTAGATTATAGACTAGACTATAGATTAAATTATAGATTAGACTATATACTAGAACATAGACTATACCGTAGACTAGACTATAGAATAGACTATAAACAAGACTATTGACTAGACTAAATACTATGCTATAGACTAGACTAAATACTAGACTACAGGCTAGGCTTTAGGCTAGACTATTGACTAGACTCTAGACTAGACTTAAGACTGGACTATCAACTAAACTAGAGTCGATTAGACCATATACTACATATTAGACTATATACTTGTCTACAGACTAGACTATAGGCTAGTCTAAAAACTAGACTATTGACTAGTCTAAAGACTAGACTATAGACTAGTCTAAAAACTAGACTACACCATGGACTAGACTTTAGAATATACTATGGACCAGACTAGGCTTTACTCAAGTCTATGGTCTAGTGTAGTAGTTAGTCTACTGCTCTATTAACTAGTATATGCACAAGTTATCAAACGTTTATAAGTACGAAGATGTCGTGGAGGTACTACATTTTTCCAAGCCTGACTCTGACTTAAACATTTTAACATTATAAGAAAACTAAAGCTTTTGATTTACATAAAAAGCTAAAGTAAATAAAAGCTATAACAATTAAAGCTTTAAATAATATATGTTGCTTTAAGACCAACAACAAAATTTGCTTAAGTAGTAATGCCCTTGGCTTTGTTTAGGTAAAAAAAAGCAGCTTTTTTAAATGTGCTTAAGTGTTTAATGGTAATAAATACAAAAGAAAGCTCTCTCCTCTCTCTATATAAATATAAACATATAAATATAACATTTGAAACATTTTAATAAACATAACATAACATAACTTCTCTAAACTTCTCTTTGCATTGATACTGTTGTAATTTGTAATTTGTAATGTTTAATTATGATTATTATTCTTATTTTATTTAAGTATGACAAAAAAAATAAAACGAAATTGATAAATTTTCGTTTACTTAGACAACGAATTGTGTAAAAAAAAACAGAGTTATATATAACGAAATTGAATTGAAATTATTTTATTTAGATTTTACTGTGTTTTCTTTATTTTTTTGTTCTATCTGGTTGTTATAATTTTGTTTAAATTTTTAATTTTCTTTAAAATAAACATTTTTGATTTTATAGTTTTCCTATTTGTTATGTTTAGATCTCGCTTTTTTTTTCTTGAAAATAAGTTTAAACTGAGAAAACAACGTAAAACTTATTTTGTTTATACATGTTTGCTAATTAATTTTTATACTAGTAATTTTATATACAAATTATTTATTGCCTCTGACTTAATTATTTTTCTTAATTTTAACTTTGTTGTGCTTAAACTATTTAAAAAAAAAAACTACACATAAATTTCTTTGACTTACTTTTGATTCTTAAATTATTTTTATAGAAAAAAAACTAATGTAAAATTTAGTTAAAAAACCAAAATTATTATAAAATTTTATATTAAACTATTTTTTTTTTTTTGCAAAATTGTATTGTGTTTTTTTGTAATTTGCAAAAATCTAAAAAAATATAAAACTAAGTTGTTTAATTGTTAAAAAAAAAAAAATAAATAAATTGTGTTATATTAATCTCTAAATTTAATTAAAAAAAACAAGAAAAAATTTTAATTTTGTGTGTAAAACTTCATTATCATTAATTATTGTTTTAGTACTTAAATCATAATTATGTTATTATTATTTGTTTAGCTTTTAGCGTATTTTATAAATGTTTTCTTTGTTAATTTTGTTTTAAAATATATTTGAAAAAAAAACATAGTTTTGTGTAAAAAAAACAAGAAACTTTATTGGTATTTTATTATTTTTTAAAAAGAAAATCCTAGACCTTTAGCTTTTGTTTGTTTGCTCTCTATTTCTCTCTTACTCTCACTCTTGTTTTAAATATTTTAGTTTTCTTTAAAAACAGGTTGAGGTCTTGGCTAAATTTTAGTTAACTTTTACACTCTTTAACTCGCTCACTCTCACTCTCTCTCTCTCACACTCTTTTGTTTTGCTTTTTTATCTTTCATTAGCTTTTATATATGATTTCTTTCTTTTAGACCCCGCTTTAAAGCTTTAAATTGCTTAACTTATTTAAGCTTTAATTCTTTATGTGTTTTTGCTTTCTCTCTCTCTTATTCATTTCTTAAATTGTCTTAATAAAACGCTAGTCATTTAATTTATAAAATTGTCTCTCTTTTAATACACTAGCAAAGTTCTAAACTTTGCTTAAACTCTCTCTATTTAAAGCTTCTTAAGACTAGCTTAGCTAAAACTTTAGCATTTCGTTATTAATTTATTTCAAAAAGAAAATTTGTTTTCAAATTTTAGTTCTTATTATATAAATCTTGCTATGTACTTTTAAACTTTATTATCTATGCTTTAAAAAGCTTTTTTTTCTAATACTCTTTTTTTAAAAAAAGCTTTATTTTCTTAAAAAAGTTTCTACAGGTTTTCAACCAAAAGTTTACTATACATGAAAACTTTGTCAAAAACTTTGTTGTTGTCAAAAAGCTTTGGTTTAAACAGTTGTTAAGAGAAAGCTTTTTTTCTCAAGCCACTAAAATTTCTAAAACAACAATCTGAACACTTCGTTTATACGTAATTTCTATGTATATCTACTTTGTTTGAAATTTATTTATATAAAAAAAGCTTTTAATAAGAAAAAAAGCTTTTTCAAGAAAAGCACTTTTAAAGCTTTTTAAGTAAATTATTTTAAAGAAATCTTTTAAATTCAAAGCCTTTTAAGAAAAACTCTTTTAAATGAATCGCCTCGCAAAGCTCTATCTATTTGAATAAAAAAAACATTTTATTTAAAGGTCTAAAAACAAGTTCAACAAGCTTTACAACAAACACTTTTTATAAAAAAGCTTCACAAGAAAAGATTTTCATAAAAATAGATTTCTTTTTTCAAAAAGAATCTTAAACATAAATGTTGTTGTGAAGATCCTTTCATGAAAAAGCTTATTATAGTGAAATATCTTATTTATTAAAGCTTTTTTAGCAAAAACCTTTTTAAATGAAATTATTAAAAAAATAAACTTTATATAAAAATTAGAGAAAACTTAATTTCTCGTATAAATGCTATGTGAAAAGAAAATCTAATAGAAAAAGCTTTTCATAAATGAGCTTCATAACAAGAGCTTTTTATAAAAAAAGCAATTTAAGAATAATTTTTTATATAAAAGCTTCAGAGGAAGAATATCTTTTTAAAAAGAGCATTTGTTAAAAAGCTTCATAAAAAGAGCTTTTGATAAAAAAGCTCTACATACCAAGTTACTCTTTGCAAAAGCCTTTCTTGATAAAACTTTTTCATTAAAGTTTTTCTTGAATAAAAACCTTAATAAAAAACTTCATAAGATGAGCTTTTGATAAGAAAGCTTTACATACAAAGTTACTCTTCGCAAAAGCTTTTTTAAAAACCTTTCTCACTAAAGTTTTTTTTTTAAATAAAAAAAACTTTATAAAAAGCTTCAAAAAACTTTTGATCAAACGGCGTCAAATCCGACAGGGTTCAAACCAAATAAACAGACAAAAAAAAATAAAAAAAAGACAAAGATTTATATTTTAAAATTCAAAATTAGAGAATAAATCTCAACTTTATTAATTTACCTTAGTAAATCAAAAAAAAAAGAGCTCTTTGCAGAAATGCAAATGTCGGAAAACAAAAAACGAGCTTCATAAAAATAGCTTTTGATAAAGAAGCTCAACATACGGAAAAACTTTTTCTTGAAAAACCTTTTTTAAAAAGTTTTTCAATTAAAGTTTCTCTTGAATATAAAACAAATATCTTTCATTATCCGCCAGAGACTGTTCAGTATTTTTTAGCTCTGCAAAAGCTTTTGGTGGCTTGTTTTCCAGAATTCTGAAATGCAACTAAACTCATCGTAAATTCTCTCATCTTTTAAGTATTTTATGTTAATTTAAAAGCATTTTGTTGGTTTAAGTTTAGTTTTTAGTTTATGTTTTTACTAAAGTTTTAATTTCTTAGAAATTTTATTTTAGTTCTTTTTTTATCAAATTTTAATTGCAAAATTTGTGTTTAGTCTACAAAATAAACAAAATATATAAACACCAAAATAAAATTTAGTAGTGTTATTATAAAATATATATAAATATTAATTATAGAAAAACAAAAACATAATGCGTCCTTGTTAAGTGTTACTAAAGTTTACCAACATTTATAAAAAAAATATATATATTTAATAACTTATAATATATAAAAAGAAATTTTTGATTTAAAATATTAATAACAAGTATATTTCTCAAGTTTTATACACAAATTTTTCTAATACTATAAACCGTTAAAAATAGTATTAAATACGAAAAACATATTTTCTAAATTTGAAAAACATAATTGAAAGTAAGAAGCTTAAAACTTGTTTTTTAATATTACTTTATTAAAAGCATGTTTTTCCTTGGCAACACCAACAGAAATAAAACTAGATTCCTTTAAAACTGTTATTTTTTAGTTTTTCTTTTTTAATTGTAAAAGAAAGCTTTTTATCATTTTTCTTATAAGTTGCTTTGAATGTTTTTATTGGTTCAAAAAAAAAAAAGAAAACCAAATAAATTATTACAATTTTGAAGACAAATAATCGGCATTTAAACCTTAAATATGCAACAGCTTTAGCAGGTTAAGCCAAAATAAGACTTTAGTAATTTTCTCTAAGAAACTTTTTTATTAAGAAACTTTCGTTCGAAAAGCTTCTTAATAAAACAACATTTATAAGAAAAATATCTTAACAAGAGATTTTTTTTTAAATATTTCCCTAACTAAAGCTTTTTATAAAGTGTTGTAAAGATATAAAAAGTTTTTATTTTAAAAGCTCCATCTTCATCAGATAATGTGTATATATGAAAACTTTTATTATTAAAGTTCCTCCAAAAAGCTCTATAAAGATTTTTTCCAAAAACATCATTCCTTAAAAATTTTTCAACAAAAGAAGCTTTTCTTTAAAAAAGCTTGAAAACTCGAAATTTTTCTTAAAATTCTTTAAACACAGTTTCATCGAGAGTAAAAAAAAAAATGTTTCTCAAAAGCTTTAACAAGGTTCCTTTAAAAGTTTTAATTTTTTTGTTTAATAAGAACTTATATTCAAGAGATTTAAAAAGAACTTACCTTCAAAACAGTTTTATAACAAAATTTTGCAAAATTTTTTTTGCAAAAGCTTTGAAAATAGCTTTAAAAAGAACTTATCTTCAAAAAACTTAAAAAAGAACTTGTCTTCAAAAATAGCTTTAAAAAGAACTTATCTTCAAAAAGCTTTAAAAAGAACTTATCTTCAAAAAGCTTTAAAAAAACTTATCATATGACTATAGACTAGACTATAGACTAGACCATAGACTAGACTATAGACTAGACTATAGACTAGACTATAGACTAGACTGTAGACTAGACTATAGACTAGACTATAGACTAGACTATAGACTAGACTATAGACTAGACTATAGACTAGACTATAGACTAGACTATAGACTAGACTATAGACTAGACTATAGACTAGACTATAGACTAGACAATTCCTTTAAAGCTTTCAGGTTCTGGGAAATTTACTAAAGTCTTTAATTAATTAATAAAATATTAAAATAATGAAAAACAATGTAGTTCAACTCCTTAAACAATAAAAGGTAAAATCCGTCCGTTTTTTTCAAATTAAAATCCCAAAAAAAACAAAAATAGTTTTCACCTTAAATGCACAGCAGCTTTAATTAGTAAACAAATTGGCACAAAATTTTAAAAGCTTTTAACAAAAATGCTAAACCATTGTGTTATTTTTTTTTAAACATTTATATGAGACATACACACATACAAACATGTGCACATACATACATAGATATATATATATATATAGGTTTTCATTATTTTCTTCTTCTCTAATTAAAAACTTAATTTTTGTTATGTGTTTGTGTTATAGACTTTTTTTTAAAAAATAAATTATCTATTTAAAAACACTTACACTAATTAAATAAAACTCAATACATTGAAATTGAAAACGAATATATTTTATTTAAAAAAAATATATGAAAAAATAATAAAAAAGAGACAATTTTGCATGTTTGTTTATAAAACGAACTTAAACATTTTAGAAAAAAATATTAAAAAAAACAGCAACAACAATAAAAAAATCAGCAATAAATTGATAAAAAAGATATAAAAAATTTTAAATATTTTTAAAACAGAAAAAATATTTTGCAAAAATATAAAAAAAGAGATTTTTTTGAAAAAAGTATTTAAATGTATTTTAACAAAAAAATTTATAACAAAAAAAGAAAATTAACTTAACAAAACTAACGAATTATTATATTTAATGTAATTATGCTGAAATACAAGACAAAACATAAAAAATATATATAATTATTATATAAAAAAAACAACAACAAATATTATTATTACAAAAATTAATTATTATTATTAAAGATTTTAAAGAAATTTAAAAACCAACAATATGCTTTTTTACTTAAGTATCTCGTATATAAAAAAAACAAAGAATTCACTACTCTCTACTCTACTACTCCAAAAAAAAAAAAATACAACTTTTACGTTTGTTCTCTATTGTATTTAGAAATTTTTCTTTTCTAACAAAAAAAAAAAGCTTTTTTCCCCCTCTTACGTTTTCTTAAGATTTTTTTTCATTTTGAAACTGAAATATAAATTAATTGTATGGCTCGTTACACCAGTCAGTTTTATTCATTTTAATCTCTACACACTTTTTGTCGGTATTATATGTGTTGCCTTTTATATTTAAACATTTTTTTAATTTATTTTAAATTTTTATTATTTTTTTTTTTTTTTTGTAAAATTTTTATTTTAAAATTAATTTTTTTTATGTAGAATTTATGTTGAAAGCTCAGTGGTATTAGATGTATTTTAAAAGAAATAATTTTCCTTAAGATAACAACATAAAACATGAAAATTTTATAAATCTAAAAATTTTGCTTAAAAATCTCTTAAAAGCTCTTAAAAATGCTTTTTAAAAGATTTCAATCCAAAGGCTTTTTTGAATAAGAAAATATTTAAAATAAATATAGATTTAAAATGAAAATCTCTAAAGCTTTTAAACGCTAAGGCTTTTAAGCTCTAAAGCTTATAAACTCTAAAGCTTTAAATTTTGTCAACAAGAGTTCAGTAGAAAAACTTGTTTTAATAAAACGGATTGAAAATAATAATAAAAAACAAAGATCGCCCCAATCTGTGTCTTTATATTCAAAAAGCTCTAAAGCTTTTAAAAAAAATCTTCAGGATTTTGATACCAAATCAAAAAGCTTTAAGGATCCTAAAGGCCAAAGCTTTTTGAAAATATCATCTTCTTTAAAATATAATGATAATATCAATCACTCAAGCTCATTGAGTGATTAAAAGTGGTTAAAAGCTTTTTAATGAGCTTTAGTTTTTTTTTCTAAATTTGTGATAAATTTCTGGAAAATTAAAAGGTTCTTTTTACACAAATACACTTTTTCGAAAGGTATTCTTTAGAAAAATTAAAAAGTTCCTTAAGAAACACTTCTTAAGGAAAAGCTTATAAATATGAAATATATTTAAAGAAAAGCTTTTGATAAAATAGCTTTTTAAGCAAGTTTTTAATTCAAACACTTTTTATAAACAATTTTTCATAATTAATGATTCATAGGAAGAGCATTTCAAAAAAAACTTTAAAAGCAAAGCTTTTTTAAAAACTTTCTTAACAAAAGCTTTTAATAAAAACAAAATTTGAAAGCTTTTTTAGAAGAACATAAAAGCACTTTATATAACCCTTTAAAGAGCATTTTAAAATCAGAGCTTTTTTAAGGACTTTTCAATCAAAGCTTTTAATTAAAAACATTCGCAAGAATAGCTTTTAATAAAAAAAAATTTTAAAGTTTTTTTTTTAATAAACATAAAAGCTCTTAATAAAGATTCTTAGGATTTTTAAGAATAAAATAAAAACTTTTATAAAAAAGAGCTTTAAAATAACTTTTAAGAGAAGTTAATGCCATTTTTGTAAAGCTTTTCCAGCTTTCCAGCTTTCCTTAAAGTTCTTTTAAATAAAAAAAACGTAAAAAAGGTTTCCATAAAAGCAGCTTCTTAAGTAAAGCTTTTAATAAACAAAGCTTTTTATTAAAAAAATGTTTTTTATTATAAAGACTTTTTAATACAAGCCTTCTATGAAGTTCTTTAAAGACTACTTCTTAAAAAAGTTTCTTATGAAAAACTTTTAAATAAAAAATTTTTTGTAACCATATTTTAATAAAACAAAGCTATATATGTTGTTAAAAGCTTTCAAATAAAAGCTTTTTGCAAACAGCTGTTAAACCAAAGACTTTTTAAGAAAAGCTTTTCTAGAAACAGGGCACTTTTATGATTCCAAAAACTTTAAATAAAAAAAAAACTAAAAATTTTGTTTTAAGTATCCATTAACTACTGAGCCGAGCTTTTTATAACCTAAAACTTTATTTGTTTTTAATTTTTGTGCTAATTCACAGTTTTATTTTCTTACTATAGATCATAATAGAACTAAAGCTTTCAACTCATTACATTAAGCATGCAACAGTAACAAAAAGCTCCAAAAGCTACTACTCAAAGTAGAACAATGTAAAAAATGTAAGCTTTAAATGAATAGTTGGATGCCTTACTTCTATAATAGTGAAACAAAATAAAACTGTTATTATCAAAGCTTTTCTTATTTTAAAGCTTTTAAAACCCTTTCCTATTTTAAGCTTTTTCTCATTACTTTGCTCTTTCATTTCATTAATTTATTCGCCTTTTCATTTTATTAGTTTTTATTTTAATAATTTTCATTTCCTGCAATTAAATTTATTATTATTTTTTTTTTTGAAAAAAAATCATATTTCACTCTTATGATGTTGTTGTGTAATGGCCAAATATCTATGTTTTATTAAATTTCTGTTGAACTAAAAAAAAACCTATTTGTTTTAAAGCTTTTTTTATTACTATAATGTCGATATATTTATAAATACAATAAAAACTGCAAATATATATTTTTAACTAGAAAACAATTTCATTTAACTATTTTAAAATACACTTTTAAAAATTATTTATATTATACATTAAATATTAAACGTTTGTATGTACAGCAGGCCTGCGCTTAGAAAAATAATTTGGCTTTTAAATTTTTTTTTTTTTTTTGTGAAAAAATTTAATTTTAATTTTTGTATTAATTCAGAAAAACTCATTAAAATTTCTATATTATTTAGATCAATTTAACAGTTTCCGTCTATAGTCGAGACTATTGTCTTCTCTATAGTCGAGAATATAGTCTTGTCTATACTCGAGACTATAGTCTTGTCTATAGTCTTGTCTATAGTCGAGACTATAGTCTTATTTATAGACGAGACTATAGTCTTGTCAATAGTCAAGACTTTAGTCGCGTCATTAGTCAAGACTATAGTCGCGTCAATAGTCAAAACTATAGTCGCGTCAATAGTCAACTCTATAGTCTTGTCAATAGTCCAACCTTTAGTATTGTCTAAAGTCGAGACTATAGTCCTGTCTATAGTCGAGACTATAGTCCTGTCTATAGTCGATACTACCGTCTTGTCTATAGTCGAACCTACAGTCTTGTCTATAGTCGAGACTAAAGTCTTATCTATAGCCGACCATTAGTTTTGTCTATAATCTTAGTATATTCGAGATATATACGAAACTGTAGTCTTGTTTGCAGGCGACACAAGACGTGACTATTAGCCTATAGGCATGTGAAGGTCTATAGGCTAAACCAGACTATCGTCTAGTGTATATTTGAAACTCAATAGTCTTGTCTATAGTCGAGACTATTGTCTTTCCTATGGTCGAGACTATAGTCTTGTCTATAATCGAGACTATAGGGTTGTCTATAGTCAAGACTATAGGCTTGTCAATAGTCGAGACTATAGGCTTGTCTATAGTCGAGACTTATAGCCGAGACTTTAGCCTTGAGTATAGACGAGACTATAACCTTGTCTATAGGTGAGACTATATTATAGTCTATCTATCTTGTCTATAGTCGAGACTATGATCTTGTCTATAGTCGAGACTATAGTCCGGTCTATAGTCTTGTCTACAGTCGAGACTATAGTGTTGTCTATAGTCGAGACTATAGTCTTGTCTATAGTCGAGACTATAGTCTTGTCCATAGTCGAGACTATAGTCTTGTCTGTAGTCGAAACTATACTCTTGTCTATAGTCGAGATTATATTGTTGTCTATAGTCGACTATACTCTTGTCTATGGTCTATAGTCTTGTCTACAGTCGAGTGTTGTCTATAGTCGAGATTATAGTTTTATCTTCAGTCGAGACTATAGTCTTGTCTATAGCCGAGACTACAGTCTTGTCTATAGTCGAACCTATAATGTTGTCTAAAGTCGAGACTATAGTCTTGTCTATAGTCGAGACTTTAGTCTTATCTATAGTCTTGTCTATAGTCGAGACTTTAGACTTGTCTATAGTCGGGACTATAGTCTTGTCTATAGTCGAGACTTTAGACTTGTCTATAGTCGAGACTTTAGACTTGTCTATAGTCGGGACTATAGTCTTGTCTATAGTCGAAACTTTAGACTTGTCTATAGTTGAGACTATAGTCTTGTCTATAGTCGAAACTTTAGACTTGTCTATAGTCGAGGCTACAGTCTTGTCTGTAGTCGAACCTATAATCTTGTCCATAGTCGAGACTATAGTCTTGTCTATAGTCGAGACTATACTCTTGTCTATAGTCGAGAATATATTGTTGTCTATAGTCGACTATACTCTTATCTATAGTCGAGATCATAGTCTTGTCTATAGTCGAAACAATAGTCTTTTATAGTCGAAACTATAGTCCTGTCTGTAGTCGAGACTATAGTCTTGTCTATAGTTCAGACTATAGTCTTGTCTACAGTCGAAACGATAATATTTTCCATAGTCGAGACTGTATATAGTCTTTTCTATAGTCGACACTATAGTCTTATAGTCTTATATAGTCGAGACTATAGTCTTATCTATAGTCCAGACTATAGTCTTCTCTACAGTCGAGACTATAGTTTTAGCTAAATATTTATATTCAAAATTATATTTAAAATATTAGGATCACAGAAATGAGTTCTTAATACCTGTATTAAAATTGTATATTGACATTACAGTAACAATAAAAAAAAAGCTTAAAACAATAACAATAAATTGGGAAGGCGGCAGAAACTATTCATATACTTATAGTTGTAAAAATGGTAGTGGGCTTAACTTCTTCTTTCTTTCTTTCATTTTGTCTCGTATGTTAAAAAGCTTTTTCGAATATCACAAGTGTCTTGAACTTTATTTTTAGATTTGCTAAACTTTAGAAAAACTTTTCATCATTGTCCTTTTTATTCATATTAAGGGAAGTTTGTAGTTTCTAGATTTTGCTCAATTTAAAACAAAAAAACAAAAGAAATTATTTAAGAAAATTTCTTTTAGCATGGTATCTATACTTTTCATTCCATTGTCGAAAAAAAAACAAAAAAAAAAGCTTTTTTACAGGATTACCAAAAAAATGATAAAAAAAACAACCAACTCATTTTTGTGTCATTTAGCATGTTTTATAAAAAAAAACTTTATAAAGTAAACGATAAAGTACTATATTATACAAAATGTAAACTGCACTAAAGGTAAGCTGCACTCACTGGCTAAAAAACCAAAAAAAAAAAAAAAAAAAAAAAAAAAAACATGAAACTCCATTAACTTGTCACATTTCTCTGAAGTATGGGCCAGAGCTTCTACTTTGTAATTCTCTACTTGTATTCGTACATTGATGAATGTGTTTTATATGCTAAATAAAAGGAACGTAAGCTTTTTTCATTATTTATTTAAATAATAACTATATATATTTTCTATATAAATATTTAACTATCTCTAATATAAATGTTTTTATTTTTTTATTATTATTAGTATTTTTTTATTTTAAAATTCACATGGTTGGTAATTTTGTTTGTATTTATTTTTTTCATTTAAATGAATGTTTTTAAGTTTCTTGTTTTTATTTTTAAATTGTTTTATTTCAAAAATTTTTACTAACTCTTATGTGTTGGAGTAATGGAAGTGTTAGATTTCTGATATCATTCTTAAATTTGGATATCAAAAGCGACGATAGTCGTATCTATGGTCTAGACAATAGTATCTAATACAATAGAACTGGAAGAAAACTAGTTCAGAACTAGAATAGAAATAGAACAGTACTAGAATAGAACTAGAACAAAACAAAAGCAGAACTAGAATAGAAGTAGAACTTGAACATAACTAGAAGAGAAAATATCTAAACTAGAACAAAACTAGAACAGACCTTGAACAGAACTAGAACAGAACCAAAACAAAACTAGAATAGAACTACAAGAGAACTAAAACAGAATAAGAGGAGAACAATAACAGAACTAAAACAGAACTAGAACAGAACTAGAACAGAACTAGAACAGAACTAGAACAGAACTAGAACAGAACTAGAACAGAACTAGGACAGAACTAGAACAGAACTAGAACAGAACTAGAACAGAACTAGAACAGAACTAGAACAGAACTAGAACAGAACTAGAACAGAACTAGAACAGAACTAGAACAGAACTAGAACAGAACTAGAACAGAACTAGAACAGAACTAGAACAGAACTAGAACAGAACTAGAACAGAACTAGAACAGAACTAGAACAGAACTAGAACAGAACAGAACTAGAACAGTACTAAAACCGAACAAGAACAGAGTTAGAACTACAGCAGAACTAAAACAGAACAAGAACAGAGTTAGAACAGAACTATAACAGAACAGAAGAGAACTAGAACAGAACTAAAACAGAATTAGAACAGAAGTAGAACAGAACTAGTAGAAAACTAGAAGAGAACAAGAACAGAACTAGAACAGAACTAGAACTGAACTAGAACATAACTAGAACAGAACAAGAACAGAACTAGAACAGAACTAGAACAGAACTAGAACAGAACTAGAACAGAACTAGAACAGAACTAGAACAGAACTAGAACAGAACTAGAACAGAACTAGAACAGAACTAGAACAGAACTAGAACAGAACTAGAACAGAACTAGAACAGAACTAGAACAGAACTAGAACAGAACTAGAACAGAACTAGAACAGAACTAGAACAGAACTAGAACAGAACAGACGATTTTACAGTCTTTCCTACAGCCGATACTACAATCTTGTCTATAAAAGAGACTATAGTATTTTCTATTGTCGAGATTACATTCCTGTTTGTTGTGGAGACAGGTTGTCTCGTCTATAGTCTTATTTACAGTCGATATTTTAAACAGATTTTTCGATAGTCGTGACAACAGTCTTGTAGAGACTAAATTTATGAGATTATATTATCTGTAGTCTAGCCTATAGTCTTGTCTTTAGTCAAAATTTTAGTCGAGGCTATAGTCTTATGTAAAAGGTTTCTATACTACTTTAATGCTGTATATAGTCGCTATTATAGTCTTTTCTATAGCCTATATTTTAGTCTTGTCTATAGTCGAGACTAAATTCTGATCTATAGTCTAGACTTGTCTAGAGGGTCTAATTATGTCTATTTGATGTGATCTTAAGGCTATACTCTTATCTAAAACTAAGGCAATAGTTTTGTCTATGTAAACCTGCCTGATCAAGAGTATTTAATTTGCTTCAATATTGTTAACTTCCATTACTCCTACTACTACTTTAACTTTCTAGATCTTTGTTTTTTTCTTTTAATTTATATTGTATTGTATATTAATAATAGTTCTTGTATACATTTTTATATATATTTATGATATTAAACCAAAAAAAAAAAAAAGAAAACCAAAACCGTATATTAACTAAACATTTTTTTTTATTTTTTTCTTTTTTTACATCTCCAGGTACGCTTCTACTGTAAAGCCAATATATAGCAAATTACATACATACATAAAAATATAATTTTTTATTATAAATATAAAGTAAACCCCGCCCCTTCAAAAAAAAGCTCGTACTATTAACTATGAAAAAGAAACCAAGAAAAATCCCTTAAGTGTTGTATTACTGTGTATAATTTATTTATTTTTTTTAAATGCTAGAATCTTTTTTATTTATTTTTTTACAAACTATAGCTTAAATGTAGTTAACAAGCTTTTGAAAACAACAACAAAATTAAACAAAAAAAACTATATACCACTGAACAGAAATATTCAAAAAATTCCAGCTTAAAAAATAAACAGCTTTATTTGTAACTAAAAATGGAAGTTATTAAGAAACTATGTACGTGTGTGGTAGCAACAACAATTACACTCTCAAATATTACACATATACACTTAAACATCTGCACTTGATATCCTGCTTATTTGGTAAAATTAACTGCACTACTCTTTGTCTCTTCATATATAGGATTTGCTCTTATACTATATAACACACATACATATGTACATAAATGTATTTGGTCATATAAAGTGTAAAAAAAAACTATGTGAAAACAACAACAAATTAATAGAGACAACAACTACATATGCACACTACTATCAATATGAATATAAAACAGCGCCTTAGAGTATGCTTTTTAAATTTATTACAAATCTTTATACATTATAGTATGTATATTATTTTCTTTATATTTATTTATTCTACATCTTATCTGGTATGAAACAAACAAAATAAATCTACAAATGAGAATGTATTGTCACAACCAAGATGTTAAAGAATCAAATAATTGAGACCTTAGATATGAAGCTTCTTTTCATTGTGGATTAATTAGAATTTTTTCTATTTTGGATTAATGTTATTAACGCATGGCTGGATAATACTACACTTCTACTACCTACTACTCTCTGTATGTCTCTGCCACTACTATCGCTCTATATATATACACATACAAGTATATACAATATGTATGTACTTATGTATGTACTTACGTATGTATTTATAAGTATGTATTACTGTATTTTATTTATTTTTTTCTAGAATCCCCAAAAACAACAAACAAAATACACAATTTCAGAGAATTTTTTAAATCTTTAAACTGGTGGCGTTTGCAACATGTCATTTGAATGTTAAGACACATAAACAATACATTTGAAAATGAAAAAGCTTTTATTTTGCATAAAACCCACTAAGGCACTTTCATTAACTGGTTTATGGAACTTTGAATAGAATATTTTTGATAATTTCATATAATTAGAACTGCAAAAAGCTTTTAAGCTTTTGTCCATTGTCTTAGAAAAGCTTTTAAGTTTAAAATCTTTTAAACTTTTTTAATTATTTAAGAAGATACAAAAATTTAAAAATTTTCTTAAAAAATGAATTTCTTTCTTCAAAAGGCTTTTTTCTTAAAAAATTCTTAAAAAGCTTTTTTTCTTAAAAAGCTTTTTTCGTAAGAAATCTTTTTTCTTAAGAAAACTTTTTTCTTAAAAAGCTTTTTTTCTTAAGAAAGCTTTTTTCTTAAAAAGCTTTTTTTCCTAAAAAGCTTTTTTCTTAAAAAACTTTTTGCTTAAGAAGCTTTTTGTTGAAGCTTTTTCTTTAAAAGAAATAGTTTAAGCTTTTTACTAAAAAAAAAAATTAAAATATTCCTATTTATAAAGCTTTTTCACTAAAAAAAGCTTGTAATAAAGCTATAGTTGTAAAATGAATCTCTGAATGTTTATCTCATTCTAAAATATTATCTTAAAAGAGCTTTTAAAATTAAAATATATTTAAGCTTTTTTAATAATTTAAGAAAATTATTTAAAAAATTTAAAACTCCTCTAAAAAGCCTTTTATTCCTTAAGATATTTTTTTAACCTTTTATTAAGCTTTTGACTCAAAAAAGCTTAAAAACTCATTTGTTTTAAAAAAGCTTTTAATGAAGCTATAATTGTAAAACGAATCTCTGAAGGTTTATCCCGATCGAAAATATTTACTAAATATTTTCTTAAAGTTTTTAATTAAAAGCTTTTGACTTTCAACAAAAAGCTTTAAAGCTCATTTTTTTACAAAAGCTTTTTTTAAAAAGCTACACTTGCAAAACGAATCTCTGAATGTTTATCCCATTCTAAAATATTTACTGAATATATTCTTAAAGCTTTTAATTAAAAGTTTTTGACTTAAGAAAAAAAGCTTTAAAGTTTATTTTTTTATAAAAAGCTTTTAACAAAACTATACTTGCAAAATGAATCTCTGAATATTTATCTCATTCCAAAATATTTACTAATTATATCCTTAAAGCTATTAATTAAAAGCTTTTAACTTTAAAAAAAGCTTTGAAACGTAATTTTTTATAAAAAGCTTTTAATGCAGCTATACCTGTAAAACGAAATGTTTACCCCATTCCAAAATATATACTATATATATCATTAAAGCTTTTTGTTAAAAGCTTTAAAGCTTATTTTTATAAAAAAGCTTTAAAGCTTTTAACCTTTTTCAATAATCTTAACTCATAGCAAAGGAATCTTAGAATATACATTTTTTAAAAATATAAATAAATAAAAATATCTTAAAAGCTTTTCATTAAGTTGAAGTTAAGTTAAAAGCTGAAATAAACCAGCTTTTAACTTTTCACAACAAAATTCTTCAAAGTTCTATAAAACTTCATAACTGTAACATAATTTTTATTCACTCTCTCATATATTTTACTATAAAATTTGTATAAAACAAAATCAATTTTGTAAATTTACACAAAAGCTCACAAATAGTAACCAATAAACAACTACAAAAACAAAACATAAAAAATGTCATGTAATACTCTGTACTTCTTTTTGGTCTATTCTTTTTTTTAATATATTGTTGACAAATTTACAGGCTTGTATGTAGTAAGTATTGTAATAGTTTGTAATTAAAATAATAAATATATATTGTTTGTTTTTAAAAGCTTTTGTTTTATATAATTTATTATTTGCCTTTATTAACAGCTTTTTTATAATTTCAAGCTTTTTTTCTGGACAGCTTTTTGATTGCAATGCAGCAGCTTACGAGACGAGGGGAATATTGCACATTAATTATATGTTGCACTTTTTTGAAAAATTCTTAAAGCTTTAAGTATAAATTAAGCTTTTTATTTTATGCTTTGTTATTATATATACTATGTTTGTGTTAGTTATAATTTAAGAATATAAAATAGTAAAGCTTTAAAGAGTTTGTGAATACAGTTTTTAGATTAATTTTGATGTTATTTTTTAAGCAAAAGCTTTAGGAGCATTAAATTATTATTAACTTGTAGTTTAAATGTAAGTGTTAAATAAAAAGCTTTTACGGTAAAAATATATTAAAATATATAAACGATAATTCTTACAACTTACAGCGATAAAAAAAGTTTTTAAAGCTCTTTCCTTTTTTAAATTTCCTCTTTAACTTAAGAACAAGGTTTTTCTCTTGTTTCTATAAAAAATCTTTTAAACTTTTTTAATTTAAAAGCTTCCAAGCTTTTTTTCTTTTAAACAAATTTTGAGCTTTTTAAGTTTTTTTTTTGGAAAATGTTAAAAACTTTATAATATACTATATTATGTAGTTTTTCCTAAAAAAAACTTTTGAAAAAGACAATTTAAAAAAAAAAGGTTTTACAATTAAACTTTTTTTTAAGAGGAGCTTTTTAAAATTTTTCCTAAAAAAAACTTAATATTCTTTTGTTCAAAAAGCTTTTTTCTATATGAAAGCTTTTAAAGCTTCTTTGATTAAAAAAGCTTTTAAGTTTTTTTTCTTACCAAAAAGTTTTTTTTTAAATTTTACGGGTTTCTGCTTATAAAGTAACAAATCTTTAAAAAAAAAAGCTTTTTTCATAAAAAAACTTTTACTTTTCTTTCATAAGAAAACTGTTTCCTCTATGAAAGCTTTTAAGGCTTCTTTGATTAAAAAAGCTGTAAGGTTTTCTATTAGAATAGTTTTCTATATTTATTTAATATAATTCTTCAAAAAGCTTTTCCATTAAAAAAATTTTAAGTCTTTTGTAAAAAAAATCGTTTAAGCTTTTTATTTTTTGTCTTTATAGAAAGTTTTTGATTAAATTTCAAGCTAAGAGCTTTTTTCTAAAACTCTTAGCTTGAAGAAGAACTACACTTTCAAAAATACTTAAAAAGACGTAAAAGCTTTTTGTGAGGCTCAGCCAGAAATATTTAAACTTTAAAGTTAAGCTTTTTTATTATTTACTTGCTAAGCTTTATTTATAAAAACGTATTGAATATTGCACAAAATACCAACAATATAAAACAAATTTAATTACAAATCAGGTTGTCTGTGCGAGTTTTACAATTAGAAAAAAGAAACCTCATAAGCCTGTTTCTGTTAAACGAACAAACTATTCTCGCTATGAGTTTTTTTCCTTAAACGAAATATATGTAAATGTCCTATATTTATATTACTAGACGTTTCTTTATCGAACACACTTCACATGAGAATTTTCAATTCCAATTTCTTCCAACCACTTGTTTTTAAGGTTTTCGGTTTGAGTAGTATATGCTCAATAAGTGACAATTATTTTTCAAATTAACTAACATCAGCGATTGTGTCCTTTGTCCCTTGAGGACATATTAAATTATACGCCTTTATTCTCTCGATAATACCCGCCTTTTGCGAAATAATTACAAACATTCAGAGTTGAAATATTTATAATTAACGACCCAGCAGGAAATCGGTATAGTCCCATAAAACTGTATAAGATCTTAAGTCCAATAAATTGTCTCTTCGCTATACAAATCTTGTTATTTAAACATTGCATCTCTATATTTTTTTCTTTGCTATTTCATATAGCTTCATTTTCTCGTCATTTACAATTTAATCTCTTCGCTTGTGTTTCATAATTTTTCCAACTGGAAATCCTGTTAACTGTTAACGGTAATGCCAACCAACTGTTTTATTTTTGGCAATTAGTTTTTGTTTTTTTTTTTTTTTTTCCTTAAGCCAAAAAACAAATTTTATTGAGTGGGCTGGATCACTTGAAAGTTTATATATTTTTTGCGCTATTTGCTATAACTTTCGTTGTGCTGAACAAATTACAATACTCTAAGTACTCCCACGAACATGCACATGAATTTTAACACAAAAGAATATACATAAGTATGTATGTATATATTTGAAATTGAACTTAATGTTTCCCAGCTATAAAAGTCTAGTACGAGCTATGAGCATTACAACTAAAAACTATGTGTGGTAGATGCGGGATTTTTATTAGATTGTAGCATAAAGGGGGTTCTGTTCTAGTTCTCTTCTGGTTCTGTTCTAGTTCTGTTCTAGTTCTGTTCTAGTTCTCTTCTGGTTCTGTTCTAGTTCTGTTCTAGTTCTGTTCTAGTTCTGTTCTAGTTCTGTTCTAGTTCTGTTCTAGTTCTGTTCTAGTTCTGTTCTAGTTCTGTTCTAGTTCTGTTCTAGTTCTGTTCAAGTTCTGTTCAAGTTCTGTTCTAGTTCTATTCTGGTTCTGTTCTAGTTCTGTTATAGTTCTGTTCTACTTCTGTTATAGTTCTGTTCTAGTTCTGTTCTAGTTCTAGTTCTAGTTCTGTTCTAGTTCTGTTCTAGTTCTGTTCTAGTTCTGTTCTAGTTCTGTTCTAGTTCTGTTCTAGTTCTGTTCTAGTTCTGTTCTAGTTCTGTTCTAGTTCTGTTCTAGTTCTTTTCTAGTTCTGTTCTAGTTCTGTTCTAGTTCTGTTCTAGATCTGTTCTAGTTCTGTTCTAATTCAGTTCTAGTTTTGTTCTAGTTCTGTTCTAGTTCAGTTGCAGGTCTGTTTTTTATTTATAGTTTTTAAAAAAATTTTGTATATTTACTTTTTGCTGTTTAGTTAAAAACAACAATCATTTATTTATAAACTTCTACCAGAGTATTAAAACTGAAATCATTAGTAATAAGAAGTGCAAACCAACTTACTTAACATGCTTCTTCTTTTGCTCTTTTCCATACTTTTCCGGTGTCTTCTTCTACTATTCATTATTTTACAAGCAATTTTAATTTAATTGAATTGACCCTCTTAAAACTTGTATGAGTTTTTTTCGGTGTTATACCAACAAAGTATCCTTATGGCCCTGAAAAACAAGAATAAAATATATATTAGCTAAAATTGACTGGCAGTGAAACATAGAAATTTTATAAAGTTCTTAAAAACTAGTGTTGTGAAATTTTAGTTCTAGTTCAAGTAGAATTGAGATCTAGTCCAGCACAAAGGTTCAAGAAAATGTAAATGAATTACTAGTGGATTTTTATTTTAAACCAAAATTTTGTGTTTTTATTTTCACCACCACCACCATTGCACAGGCAATGCTGGTATGCTTCCCTTTCCTTACTCTCTCATACACACAAACTAGCTTTAAAAGGTTTATTACTAATTGACACACCTGTATGTGTTCATCAATTTATCAAAAAAAATGTTTGGATGGGTGGTCTGTTAAGTTTCAACCACACATAAGACAAACAGTTACTTTTTAGTAACTACTAGTAAGGAAATGTGTTTTCTCTTTAAGTTTATCATCACACTAATGTGTTAGTAGCAGATATTAGCTATATTCTTTACCTTGTATTTTTTTTACATTTACAAATTAGGTTAATCAAATTAATTGTGCATCCGCGCCTTTATACCAAATAAACCATTATAATAAAGAGTGGGTTCTTGTGTAGTTATTTTTATGTTGAATTTCTACATACATATTTAATGGTTTATTTTGTTCTATCAATGAAAAGCATTCTTTTGAAAACATTTAATATATTACAGGGGTATACAGTCCGACAGTCAAGGAATATAAATAACAGAAATAATTCTGATCAAGTTCAGTTTTAGTTCTGTTCTAATTTAGTTCTGCTCTTGTTCCGTTTTAATTCTATTTTAGTTGTAGTTCTGTTCTAGTTCAGTTACAGTTCTGTTCTAGTTCTGTTCTAGTTCTGTTCTAGTTCTGTTCTAGTTCTGTTCTAGTTCTGTTCTAGTTCTGTTCTAGTTCTGTTCTAGTTCTGTTCTAGTTCTGTTTTAGTTCTTTTCTTGTTCTATTGTAGTCCTGTTCTAGTTCTTTTCTAGTTCTGTTCTAGTTCTGTTCTAGTTCTGTTCTAGTTCTGTTCTAGTTCTGTTATAGTTCTGTTCTAGTTCTGTCCTAGTTCGCATCTAGTTCTGTTCAATTCTGTTCTAGTTTTGTTCTACTTCAGTTCTAGTTAGGTTTAAGTTCAGTTGTACCTCAGACTCGAATTAGAAAATTTTTGTCTTAATTTTTGAAAATTAATGTGTATATCCTAATTATTCAAACCATAACTGTAGCTGTTACAAGAGAAGAGGGTAAACCAAATTAAAGCCTGATAGTGAAAGCAAACACACAACTACAAGAACAACAGATACTACTACAAAATAAGCTGTTTATTTAATGTCAATCCATGATGATGTCACAATTAGTTTTGTTTTTCCTTTTTCTGTATTTTGTATTGTGTTGACTGTATGTAGTCCAACTGCTCTAACCAATATTTAACTAACACTAATGACTGATGATGATGGCGTTGGCGGCGGCAATGATGATGATGATGAGGATAGCGATTACAACTGTTATGACACTCCCTTTTACCTTTTAAATAGAAATAAAAAAATAACGACTAATGAAAAAAGGCATTAGTATTAAAAGCACACAAAGACACATTTTAATGCAAACAAACATACACATGTACATTTCGTTAAAGATTCAGAAAAAATAACTAGTAATTTACTATAAAAACTATGACATTGTTTTTGCTTTGTATACAAGGACATTTAAGCCTTTTTTCCGAATAAAAAAGAGTAAATATTGAATTCTTAGTAATAGTTTAAGTTAAGTAATTAAGAATATTTTGTAAAAAAGAAATTGCCTGAAAAGAAACTTTTGTTTAAACTGAAATTTTTCTTCTTCTTCTTTTCCTCATTCTTCTTTTCCTATATGGTGTCTCGTTAATTTTATACCAAAAAAATCCGCTGAAACTCCTTTGATAAACTCCCTGTATTATAAAAAATGTACTTTTTAAGCAGCTCATAACTCCGATCGGCGGTTATTATATCACACACATTGTCCTATACTTATAAATGGTACTGTTTACATAATTAGGTAATGAAACCTTTAACAAATTAAAAAAAATAATAATAATTAAACAAATTGCATTACAAATCAAAAAAAAAATATACATATTGCTTCTTGAGCTTGAGTTTAGCTTAAAAGCTTTTTTATATACAAAAAAAAAAAAACATAAATAAATAAAGCTTTAGTTGTGCTTATATTTAAATTTTGGTTTTGCCTTCATCAACTACAAACAACAATTAAATTGAAAAAAATTAAAAACAACTTACACTTTAAACGTAAATGTATTAGAAAACAAAAAAGAGCTTTTAAGCTTTTTAAACACCTAAGCTTTTCAACTTTTATTTTTTAAAAAAATATCTATATATATATATAATTATCTATATATGTAATTAATTACCAACAACTAAATGTTATTTTTTTCTTAAAAACAAACTACAACAACAAAAAAACGAACAAAAGCTTATTGTTTTCTTTTTTATTCTTTTTTGTCTCTTTTCTCATATATTTCTAGTGCCGTCATTTAGGATTTGTAACTGTGTGTTTGTTAAAAAGATCTCTTAAATTTCAACCTAAGATAACACTGAATTTTAGGAGCTTCACTTTTTTCCCAAAACCAAAATGTTAAAAAAATAATTAAATCTCAAATTTAAATCAAACAAAAAAGTAAACTATAGCACCAAATTTAATTCATATTTTTTCTTACAAAATAAAACAAAATAATAATAATTACAAAAAAAAAACATTCCATTTAAACAAATTATAAAAAACTTAAATTGTGATATTAGAATCAAAACAAACAAAAACCCAAAATCAAAAAATAAAATCAAAACTGAAAATGTGAGTTTAAAAAAAAATCCTTAAATTTACTTTTATGTTCAGTTTATTTTAGTGCCAAAGCTTTTTTTAATTTAAGCTTTTCTCTTCTTGTTTCCCATATATTTTTTCTACTCTCTCTCTCATTTAGTCTATTTACAAATTACAAAACTGGTGTGCGTGTGTTGTTTAGATCTTTTAATATCTGTATTTTAATTTTAAATCACCTACTATTAAAACAGTATTTTAAAATTAAAAAATCAACTAAAATTATAACTTGCTGCTTTCTCTATGAAGCTTTTTCAAAGCTTTTTAACTGTTATGTTTTTTTTTTTTATTTTTTTGTTTGTTTTTTAAATTAATTTAGTCTCTGTGTAAGATTTTTAAACTTATTTATTCAAAAAAAAGAGCTTAATTGTTTGGATATTAAAATGTCTTTAAAACTAAGCTTTTTTGAAAGCCTAAATGCAAGCTTATAGAAATTAAGCTTCACTTTATATATGTATTATGAGAAAAACAGTTTCAGTCCAAAAATAAGTTTCAGTCCACTTCTAGTTTTGTTTTAGTTCTGCTCTTGTTATGTTCTTGTTCAATTCTAGTTCAGTTCTACTTTAGTACTAGTTCAGTTCTAGTTCAGTTCTAGTTCAGTTCTAGTTCAGTTCTAGTTCAGTTCTAGTTCAGTTCTAGTTCAGTTCTAGTTCAGTTTTAGTTCAGTTCTAGTTCAGTTCTAGTTCAGTTCTAGTTCAGTTCTAGTTCAGTTCTAGTTCAGTTCTAGTTCAGTTCTAGTTCAGTTCTAGTTCAGTTCTAGTTCAGTTCTAATTCAGTTCTAAATCAGTTCTACTTCAATTCTAGTTCAGTTCTAGTTCAATTCTAGTTCAGTTCTAGTTCAGTTCTAGTTCTGTTCTAGTTCTGTTCTAGTTCTGTTCTAGTTCTGTTCTAGTTCTGTTCTAGTTCTGTTCTAGTTCTGTTCTAGTTCTGTTCTAGTTCTGTTCTAGTTCTGTTCTAGTTCTGTTCTAGTTCTGTTCTAGTTCTGTTCTAGTTCTGTTCTAGTTCTGTTCTAGTTCTGTTCTAGTTCTGTTGTAGTTCTGTTCTATTTCTGTTCTAGTTCTGCTCTTATTCAGTTCTCTTTCAGTTTTAATTCACTTCTAGTCGATTTCTAGTTCAAGTCTAGTTCAGTTTTAATTCAGTTCTAGAGCTGTTCTAGTTCAATCCTATTTCAGTTCTACTTCCGTTCTAGATCGTATCAAGTTCAATTGTAATACAGTTCTAGTTGAGTTTTAGTTCTGTTTAAGTTCAATTTTCTCTGACTAAATATTTTACTCGAAACGGTGCATATAAACTCTAGTTCTGTTCTAGTTCTGTTTTAGTTCTAGTTATGTTCTAGTTCTATTTTTGTCCTGTTCTAGTTTTGTTCTAGTTCTGTTCTAGTTCTGTACTAGTTCTGTTCTAGTTCTGTTCTAGGTCTGTTCTAGGTCTGTTCTAGTTCTGTTCTAGTTCTGTTCTAGTTCTGTTCTAGTCCTGTTCTAGTTCTGTTCTAGTTCTGTTCTAGTTCTGTTCTAGTTCTGTTCTAGTTCTGTTCTAGTTCTGTTCTAGTTCTGTTCTAGTTCTGTTCTAGTTCTGTTCTAGTTCAGTTCTAGTTCTGGTCTAGTTCAGTTCTAGTTCTGTTCTAGTTCAGTTCTAGTTCAGTTCTAGTTCAGTTCTAGTTCTAGTTCAGTTCTAGTTCAGTTCTAGTTCAGTTCTAGTTCTGTTCTAGTTCAGTTCAGTTCTAGTTCTGCTCTAGTTCAGTTCTAGTTCTGTTCTAGTTCAGTTCTAGTTAAGTTCTAGTTCTAGTTCTAGTTCAGTTCTAGTTCAGTTCTAGTTCAGTTCTAGTTCAGTTCGAGTTCAGGTCTAGTTCAGTTCTAGTCCAGTTCTAGTTCAGTTCTAGTTCAGTTCTAGTTCAGTTCTAGTTCAGTTTTAGTTCAGTTCTAATTCAGTTCTAGTTCAGTTCTTGTTCAGTTCTAGTTCAGTTTTAGTTTAGTTTTAGTTCAGTTCTCTTTCAGTTTAAATTCAGTTCTAGTTGATTTCTAGTTCAGTTCTAGATCAGTTTTAATTCAGTTCTAGTGCTGTTCTAGATCAATCCTATTTCTGTACTACTTCGTATCAAGTTCAGTTCTAGTTGAGTTTTAGCTCAGTTTAAGTTCAATTTTCTCTGAATGAATATTTTACTGAAAACGGTGCATGTCATTTGGTGTTAAAATTTTCGGCTTCGACATGAAAGCATAATTTCTATTTGTCTTGTGTCAAGTTAGTAAATGTCTTGTTTTAGTATTATATAAGCTCTTCATTATTCCTTTTTATTTAATTAATTTTAAGAAAATTTGAATTTAAGTAATCGATATAAACCAATTATTTAACGATATTTAGCTAAATTTAAGAAAGTATAACCAATAAATCAAAAAAGACTAAAATATTACCATTTAGGGGGAAAATTACAGCTTAAAGCTTTAATATTGTTTTTATTTAAAGTTTAGCCCATAAGTTATAGTAACAACAAAAACAAACATCAACATATTTTTTATTTAATTTTATTTTAAAAACTTGAAAAAAAATATTTATATAACTAACAAACAAATATATATTAAATTATATTAATGAAATACATTTTAAAAAAATACTTTAATTTGTTATATATAGTACGAACAATATAAAACTAATTTTTGCTCTTTTTTCTTTCTTTTTTTCTTCTTCTTCTCTTTTTTTTAAATATATAAATAAATTAAACAAAAATATTATTTTAAACACTCGATCAACTTTTTCAAAAAAATTTTTTTTTATTTTCTCTTGAATTTTTATTAAAAAATAAATTTGATTTGTATTTGGTGAAATGTAATTATTTTTTTGGTAAAATTTTTTTATTTTGATTTATTTGTTTTAAAAATTAATTGTGCTCGCATCTCGTAAATCTGTACATCTATAAACAACTACAACAACAATAAAAACAACAACTAACATCTATTACAACAACAAATACACTTTTACATCAAAAACCCCAAAAAACTCGTCCAAAACATACAACAACAAACAAACAACATGTTTTATTTATTTTGTAATCTCTAGTTACTGGACACCCTCCCGGTGTGCCAAGATTTTAATAGATCTATGTGCAGTCGGTTAAATTGTAGATTCGTTCATTTAACTGAAGGTAAGTGCATGCTGCTAAATTTTTTATTTCGACTTTCATTTTTATTTTTAATAAATTTTATTTAGGCTTATTTCGATATTGAATTTAGTGTATGGTAGCTCTATATATATATTTTTAATTTTTTTTTGTATTTAGTTGGCTTTTAAATTGTTTTGGCTCATTCAATATTTAGTTCAACTCTTAGTTTAATTCATTTTTTAGTTTTCAAAATCTTAACAAAATTTAAGTATTTTATAAAAGTTAGATAATTCTATCAAAATACTTGTCATATTTGTTGGTCTAATCTATGCAGAGATAAAAATTAAGAATATTTAACATTACAGATTTAAAGAAATATAATCGATTTATTGAAATTTATGCAGATCTTTACAGTTTGACGTACAATTAGTTTTATCAACACAATCACTGAAAAACATATCTTAAAATTTGAACAGCACCTGATAATGGAAGCAATACAATAACAATAACGGAAGAAAACGAAACATTTTATGTTCTTATTCAGTTCTAGTTCTAGTTCAGTTCTAGCTCAGTTCTAGTTCAGTTCTAGTTCAGTTCTAGTTCAGTTCTAGTTCAGTTCTAGTTCAGTTCTAGTTCAGTTCTAGTTCAGTTCTAGTTCAGTTCTAGTTCAGTTCTAGTTCAGTTCTAGTTCAGTTCTAGTTCAGTTCTAGTTCAATTCTAGTTCAGTTCTAGTTCAGTTCTAGTTCAGTTCTAGTTCAGTTCTAGTTCAGTTCTAGTTCAGTTCTAGTTCAGTTCTAGTTCAGTTCTAGTTCAGTTCTAGTTCAGTTCTAGTTCAGTTCTAGTTCAGTTCTAGTTCAGTTCTAGTTCAGTTCTTGTTCAGTTCTAGTTCAGTTCTAGTTCAGTTCTAGTTCAGTTCTAGTTCAGTTCTAGTTCAGTTCTTGTTCTAGTTCTAGTTCAGTTCTAGTTCAGTTCTAGTTCAGTTCTAGTTCAGTTCTAGTTCAGTTCTAGTTCAGTTCTAGTTCAGTTCTAGTTCAGTTCTAGTTCAGTTCTAGTTCTGTTCTAGTTCTGTTCTAGTTCGGTTCTAGTTCTGTTCTAGTTCTGTTCTAGTTCTGTTCTAGTTCTGTTCTAGTTCTGTTCTAGTTCTGTTCTAGTTCTGTTCTAGTTCTGTTCTAGTTCTGTTCTAGTTCTGTTCTAGTTCTGTTCTAGTTCTGTTCTAGTTCTGTTCTAGTTCTGTTCTAGTTCTGTTCTAGTTCTGTTCTAGTTCTGTTCTAGTTCTGTTCTAGTTCTGTTCTAGTTCTGTTCTAGTTCTGTTCTAGTTCTGTTCTAGTTCTGTTCTAGTTCTGTTCTAGTTCTGTTCTAGTTCTGTTCTAGTTCTGTTCTAGTTCTAGTTCTGTTCTAGTTCTGTTCTAGTTCTGTTCTAGTTCTGTTCTAGTTCTGTTCTAGTTCTGTTCTAGTTCTGTTCTAGTTCTGTTCTAGTTCTGTTCTAGTTCTGTTCTAGTTCTGTTCTAGTTCTGTTCTAGTTCTGTTCTAGTTCTGTTCTAGTTCTGTTCTAGTTCTGTTCTAGTTCTGTTCTAGTTCTGTTCTAGTTCTGTTCTAGTTCTGTTCTAGTTCTGTTCTAGTTCTGTTCTAGTTCTGTTCTAGTTCTGTTCTAGTTCTGTTCTAGTTCTGTTCTAGTTCTGTTCTAGTTCTGTTCTGTTCTAGTTCTGTTCTAGTTCTGTTCTGTTCTAGTTCTGTTCTAGTTCTGTTCTAGTTCTGTTCTAGTTCTGTTCTAGTTCTGTTCTAGTTCTGTTCTAGTTCTGTTCTAGTTCTGTTCTAGTTCTGTTCTAGGTTCTGTTCTAGTTCTGTTCTAGTTCTGTTCTAGTTCTGTTCTAGTTCTGTTCTAGTTCTGTTCTAGTTCTGTTCTAGTTCTGTTCTAGTTCTGTTCTAGTTCTGTTCTAGTTCTAGTTCTGTTCTAGTTCTGTTCTAGTTCTGTTCTAGTTCTGTTCTAGTTCTGTTCTAGTTTCTGTTCTAGTTCTGTTCTAGTTCTGTTCTAGTTCTGTTCTAGTTCTGTTCTAGTTCTGTTCTAGTTCTGTTCTAGTTCTGTTCTAGTTCTGTTCTAGTTCTGTTCTAGTTCTGTTCTAGTTCTGTTCTAGTTCTGTTCTAGTCTGTTCTAGTTCTGTTCTAGTTCTGTTCTAGTTCTGTTCTAGTTCTGTTCTAGTTCTGTTCTAGTTCTGTTCTAGTTCTGTTCTAGTTCTGTTCTAGTTCTGTTCTAGTTCTGTTCTAGTTCTGTTCTAGTTCTGTTCTAGTTCTGTTCTAGTTCTGTTCTAGTTCTGTTCTAGTTCTGTTCTAGTTCTGTTCTAGTTCTGTTCTAGTTCTGTTCTTTCTGTTCTAGTTCTGTTCTAGTTCTGTTCTAGTTCTGTTCTAGTTCTGTTCTAGTTCTGTTCTAGTTCTGTTCTAGTTCTGTTCTAGTTCTGTTCTAGTCTGTTCTAGTTCTGTTCTAGTTCTGTTCTAGTTCTGTTCTAGTTCTGTTCTAGTTCTGTTCTAGTTCTGTTCTAGTTCTGTTCTAGTTCTGTTCTAGTTCTGTTCTAGTTCTGTTCTAGTTCTGTTCTAGTTCTGTTCTAGTTCTGTTCTAGTTCTGTTCTAGTTCTGTTCTAGTTCTGTTCTAGTTCTGTTCTAGTTCTGTTCTAGTTCTGTTCTAGTTCTGTTCTAGTTCTGTTCTAGTTCTGTTCTAGTTCTGTTCTAGTTCTGTTCTAGTTCTGTTCTAGTTCTGTTCTAGTTCTGTTCTAGTTCTGTTCTAGTTCTGTTCTAGTTCTGTTCTAGTTCTGTTCTAGTTCTGTTCTAGTTCTGTTCTAGTTCTGTTCTAGTTCTGTTCTAGTTCTGTTCTAGTTCTGTTCTAGTTCTGTTCTAGTTCTGTTCTAGTTCTGTTCTAGTTCTGTTCTAGTTCTGTTCTAGTTCTGTTCTAGTTCTGTTCTAGTTCTGTTCTAGTTCTGTTCTAGTTCTGTTCTAGTTCTGTTCTAGTTCTGTTCTAGTTCTGTTCTAGTTCTGTTCTAGTTCTGTTCTAGTTCTGTTCTAGTTCTGTTCTAGTTCTGTTCTAGTTCTGTTCTAGTTCTGTTCTAATTCTGTTCTAATTCTGTTCTAATTCTGTTCTAGTTCTGTTCTAGTTCTGTTCTAGTTCTGTTCTAGTTTTGTTCTGAGCTTATTCAGTTCTATCTTAACTGAGAAAAAGTATCATGACTTAATTTCCTATCTATTTGGATATAATTTTTAAGGAATATTTTGCTTTATTCGTGGGACCATAGGCATGTGTAATGCGATTAGATATAAGCTATTGTTTTAACAATATAAGCTCCGTCATGGAAGGCATTGCAAACATTGAATCAAATTGATTTACTGCAAAAATTATTTTAAATATAAAATAAGTTAGATTTTAAATTAAATTTAAGCATTTATCCTTAAACAGATTCTTAGAGATATATTTATTTTAAGCAGGTTATCTTAGTTATATTTATAAGTAAATTCACCCTTTGCTTTGTTTTACAAAAATATCACATTTTATGAAGAAAAAATCTTAACCAAATTATTCCAAAAACATTTAATAATTTACTTGACATCTCTGTTTCTTTTTCTTAATTTTACAATACTACCAAATGCAGACGATAAGGTTGAAGTATGTGATCAACGTGTGGCTGTGTGTCGTGATCATGCCAATGGTCAGTGCAGACGTAAACAATGTAAATATTATCACATACCAATTGTTTTGCCGCCCGCTAATATAATGGCAGCATTAATAAATGGCAACAATAGTAACAACAATAATAATAACATTAGCAGCAACAATAATACTAATACACACAATCAGCAGCAACAACAGCAAAATACACTTCAACAGCAACAACAACAACAACAACATGACTATGAACAACAATTAAAACTAACAACAACATGTGGTGTTGTAATACCCTCAACAACGGCTACAATTGCAACCACAAATTATAATAATAATTTAATTATAATTGAACCACATCATCAGCAACATTTCTATACACCGGCAACGATAAGTTATACAACAACACAACATCAACAACAGCAATCATGTTTACCTACAGCAAAAGCATTAACAACACAAACAAATTTGTTTCATCATCAACAACAACCACAACAACATGCATCGACAGCTCTCTCACATATCTATCATACCTCACAACAGCAACCACAGCAATATCAACAGTTACAATATACAACTGCCAATACAAATTACAATAGTCATCATCATCATCATCAACAACAACATCCACAAATTCACTACCAACAACAATATCAACATCATCAACAGCAACACCACAGTCACCATCATCATCATCCTCACCAGCATCATCACATCACCTCACCTTATTCCCCCTCTGCTGCCTCAACGTCATCGTCCGCCTCCTCATCGTTATCATGTTCGAAGGCCTGCTCTCCCACCCTCTCGACGACTACGACCCACTCAACAACATCTACAGCCACAATACCTACACCAATGGCAGCTAATTATTTGCCTTTAGCTGCAGCTGCACCTCTACAACCACCAGCTACAGCAACAAACACAACAACACCCAATTATCTTAAGGCCCCACCACATCCAGCGCCTAATGCCGCTGCTACGGCCATGACAATAGCTATAGCAACTCAAGCACCGCCTCTGGTCTTGGGTACCACACTCTCCAACAGCAATTACAATACGAATTGCATTCCAATTTTAACACAACCAACCGATGTTACAACATTGACCGGTGCTGCTGCAGCACTAACACAACATCCAGGACATCCAACACATGCCTTCATCTATCCAGCTACAGCACAGCCTCAACATTAAGGACTAAAGGGCTTTGTGTATTGTAGGGAGTTTTATTACTTAAAGTAAGTTCCACCAATTTTGTTAAAACTTTTTAAATATTGAGAATAATTTATTGAGAATAAAATTTTCTCTCTCTCTCTCTCTTAAATTGATAAGAGAAACTTGACAACAATGTTATAAAACCGTAATAAACTGTTATTAGCCCATGAGTTAATGAGCAGATCATGTTTACATAAGTTCTAAGAACAACTTAGACATTGTGTTATTTAACTTATAGCGATGTGTTTTTTGAGCAACTTTTACTCTAAGAAAATTGCTCAGATTTAAAGCAACTATATGATTTTTTTCATTTGATGAGCAATTTTTCCTTTATAAATTTCTTCAGTTACTGAACAACTTTGGCTATAGAAAACTGTTCGGTTTTAGCGCAAAATTTTGAGCAACTCTTGCTACAGCTTAAAAATATGCTGAGTTTTCGATAAATTTTCAGTTGAAAAACGTGCTTAGCTTCAATTTGTTCTTAAGCACATTTTTCTATAGAAAATTCCTCAGTTTATAAGCATGTTTTCCTATAGGAAATTTAAGAAACTTCTTTATTTCTGAGCAACTTTTTCGAACGTAACCTATTAAGTTTCTAAGCAACTTTTCCCATAGACATGATGTCAGTTTCTAAGCAACTTTTCCCATAGACATGATGTCAGTTGATGTCAAGTAACTTTTTCTATAGAAAAGTTGTTACTTTCTAAGCAACTTTTTTAATAGACAAGTTGTCAGTTATTAAGCAACTTTTTTAATAGATAAGTTATCAGTTTCTAAGCAACTTTTCCTACAGACAAGTTATCAACTTCTAAGCAACTTTTCCTAAAGACAAGTCCTCAGTTTTTGAACAACTTTTCCTATAGACATGATGTCTGTTTCTATACATGATGTTAGTTTCTAAGTAACTTTTCCTATAGACAAGCTGTCAATTTCTAAGGAACATCTCCTGTGTACATGACGTCAGTTTCTAAGAAACTTTTTTAATAGACAAGTTGTTAGTTCTAAGCAACTTTTCCTATAGACAAGTTGCCAGTTTCTAAGCAACTTTCTTAAGTTGTCAGTTCTAAGCAACTTTTCCTATAGACAAGTTGTCGGTTCAGTATCTAAGCAACTTTTCCTATAGGCATGATGTCAGTTTCTAAGCTAATTTTACTTTAGACATAATGCTAGTTTATAAGCAACTTTTCCTATCGACAAGTTGTCTGTTTCTAATCAACTTTTCCTATAGATATGATGTCAGTTTTAAGACACTTTTCCTTTAACAAATTTATCTCTTCTTAGCAACATTTTCTATAGACAAGTTGTGAGTTTCTAAGCAACTTTTCCAATGAACATGATGTCAATTTCTAAGTAACTATAGATATGATTTTAGCTTTAAATCATTTCCTATAGACAAGTTGTGAGTCGTTTAGATTCTGAACAACTTTTTTGAATAGAAATTTTTGGAATATTAAGCAAAATTTCCTATAGAAAACTGTTTGTGAGCAACATTTCAGAACAGTAAACTATTTAGTTTATGATTAGTTTATTTCATGGAAACAAAAACAGTTTTAAAAGCAAAACTGCAAAACAGTGTTGTCAAGTTTAAAGTTCAGTTTAAACTCCTCTAAAAAAAGCGCAGATCTGTAGCCAAATATCTGTAAAAGAAGGCATATGTTTTCTTTACTCTGCAACAAATTCTAAAAGAAACAAAACTAAACTTTATTTAAGTTTTCTTTTGTAAAAAAAAAATACAATACTTAATATACATTAAAACTAAAAAATAATTACTTAAAACCAATGTTCATATAAATATAAAACTAAAAAAAAAAATCATTAAATGTTTAAACTAAAAAAAAAACTTTCATTTTATACATTAGAAAACAACAACAAAACATTATTAGAATTTAACTAAGAAATCAATCACCTAAGCAAACAAAAACAAAATAAAGTTTTGTTTTTTTAGAAATTATTTAATAATTTAACTAACACCCAATTTTAAAACACTTAAAAAAAAAAGATAAATTACAACACCTACATAAAATACACTGAAAGAAAAGTACTTATTAGTATTAATAACTAAAAACACTGAAACAAATAGTTACACACAAACACATACACTACAATAATGAAAATTTAATAAATATAAAAATATATTATGTATAATTAAAAAAAAAAAAAACATTTTTACATTAAAATTTTACTCTAAAAAAAAATTATACAATAATTTTCTTTAAATGTTTTAAAATACATTTAAGGAAAATTAAAAAAATTAATCAAAAAAGAAAAAAAAATTATTATTAAAAAAAATACACCAAAAAGTAACACATTTTTGAATAAATATTACAACAACAATAAAAAAAATTTAAGAAAAATAATTTTCAAAATTTATAAAACTTAAAACAACAACAAACAATTTTATAGAAATTTCTAGAAAATCTAAAACAGTGCTGTTGAACAATTAAATGTTTATAAACCCAAAAATTAAAAAAAAAAACACAAAAATTAAATGGAAAAACAAATTATTGAAAAAAAGTAGAGTTTTTAAACAAACAAAAAAAAAATAATTAGTTATAAAAACAGCAATTAATTGTTTAAACAAAGAAAAAATCCCTTAAACAAACACTTTCAAGTTTTAAAAACGAGAGTTAAAGTTTTACAAAAAAATGTTTAAAAAAAAAAATTAAGAATTTTGAAAATTTCCCTTTTTTGTTTCGTTTTTACAAAACTCTCGTTTAAACTTCTGAAAAGAAAACTCACACACACACACATAAATGTTGACAAATCTCTGTTCTACATTTCCATTAACAATAATTAAAGAAAATTAAAGGTTGATGAATTATTTACAAAAAAAAAAAAAAAAAAACATTAAATTAGAGTAGTAAATAAATAAAACAAATAAATTTAACACAAAAAAAATTACTAAAGATTTTTTTCTCCAAACTTTAGCAAGACTTAAATATTACAAAAAAAAAACAAAACAAGTTAAAATTGAAAATAAAACTTAGATTAAATATAAAAAATATTAAAAAAAAAATTAAAACACTAGTGTTCCATATTACTGATTCAAACTAAAGAAGAAAAAAAAACCTAAAACCACAATAATTACTTAAAACTAAAAATATTAGAAAAAATTTAATTTTTAAGAATTTTTCTGTTTTTTTTTTGTTTTATTTATAAATTTTTGTTACAACAAATTTAGACACAATTAACTAAAAAAAATAGTTTTAAACAACTCTACATGTTTTAAATTCTAATTTAAACATTTTCTATACAGAATTGCTCGTAAGTTTTAAAGCAACAACAAGATCTAATCAAATTTCTCTATAGACATGATGTCAATTGAAAAGCAAATTTTCCTATAGACATGTTATTGGTACCTAAGCAACTTTCCCATAGACATGATGCCCGTTTGTAAGCAACTTTTCCTATAGACAAGTTGTCAGTTTCATAGCATCTTCTTTTATAGATATGTTGTCATGTTCTAGGCAATATTTCCTATATACATGTTGCTAGTACCTGAACAACTTTCCCATAGACATGATGTCATTTTGTAAACCACTTTTCCTATAGACAAATTGTCAGTTTAAAAGCAACTTATGCCAATTTCAAAGCAACTTTCTTAGCAATATTTCCTATAGACATAATATAATAATGAAAGCGTTTTCTATCTAACTTTCCTGTAAACAAGTTTTCTATTTCTAAGCAACTTTTCCTGTAGACGTAATGTCAATTTCTGAGCAACTTTTCCTTAAGATATGTTGTCAGTTTCTAAACAAATTTTCCTGTATATGAGTTTTTAGTTTCTAAGCAACTTTTCCTATATACATGTTGTCAGTCTTTAAGCAAGTTTACTTAAAGATATGATGATAATTTCTAAGCATCTTTTCCTAACGATATCACGCTTTCTAAGCAACTTTCCATACAGACATGATGTCAGTTTCTAAGCAAGTTTTTAAGCATCTTTTACTATAGATATTATGTCAGTTTCTAAGCAACTTTTTCTATAATTAAAATACCATTTTGTATCTAACTTTTCTATAGACAAGTTGTCAGTTTCTAAGCAACTTTTCCTATAGACATGATGTCAGTTTCTAAGCAACTTTTCCTATAGACATGATGTCAGTTTCTAAGCAACTTCTACTAAAGACATTACGTCAATTTCTAAGCAACTTTTTCTATAATAAAGATATCACTTTCTATATAACTTTTCTATAGACAAGTTGCCAGTTTCTAAGCAAATTTTCCTATAGACATAATGCCAGTTTCTAAGCAACATTTCTTGTGGACACAATGTCTGTTTCTAAGCAACTTTTTCTATAGACATGATGTCAGTTTCTTAGGCAACTTTTCCTATATACATGATGTCAGTCTTTGAGTCTTTCTATAATAAAGATATCACTTTCTATCTAACTTTCCTATAGACAAGTTGCCAGTTTCTAAGCAACTTTTCCTACAGACATAATGCCAGTTTCTGAGCAACTTTTCCTATAGACATAATGCCAGTTTCTAAGCAACATTTCCTGTGGACACAATGTCTGTTTCTAAGCAACTTTTTCTATAGACATGTTGTCAGTTTCTAAGCAACTTTTCCTATATACATGATGTCAGTCTTTGAGCAATTTTTTCTATAGACATGATGAAAGTTTTCTAAGAGACGTGATGTCAGTTTCTTAACAACTTCTTGTATATTCAATTTGTCAGTTTCAAAGCAATTTTCTTTATAAAATAGTTATCAGTTTCTTATCAACTTTTCTTATAGACAAGTTGTCAGTCACTAAGCAATTCTATTCTTTAGACATGATGTCAATTTTTAAGCAACTTTTGCTTAAGACGTTATGCCAGTTTCTAAGCAACTTTTCCTATATATATGATGTAAGTTTTTAAGCAATTTTTCCTAGAGACATAAGCAACTTTTCCTATAGACAAATAATCACTTTCTAAGCAACTTTTTCTGTGGAAAAGTTATCACTTTCTAAGCAACTTTTCCTATAGACAAGTTTTAAGTTTTTAGGCAACTTTTTCTGTAGACAAGTTTTCAGTTTCTAAGCAAATTTTCCTATAATTAAGATAACATTTTTCCATAAGAAAGTTATCTGTTTTTAAGCAACTTTTTCTACAGTCAAGTTACTGGTTTCTAAGCAACTTTTTCCATAAACAAGTTGTCAGTTGCTGAGCGTTTTGTGCTGTTAAGAAAGTTGTCAATTTCTAAGCTAATTTTTCTTTAAAATATTTGTCATTTAGCGAGCAACTTTTCCACGATGATATAGTGGCTTTTTCAAAGTAACTTTGTTTAAAAAAGTTGCCAGTTTCTAAGCAACTTTTCAAAACTGCATAATAGCCAAGTAAGTTTTACTTCATTGATTAATTACTAAACAATTTTTTGAATGGAGAAATGAACAGTTTTTGGGCAACTTTTCTTTAAGTAAATTAATTTGTTTCTAAGCAACATTTAATGCTAAAAAATTGCTTATATTTACGAGCAACTTGTTAAAAGTTTTAACATATTTTTGTAGAGTTGTAACTACTTTATTAAAATAAAATAGATAAAAATAAAAAAACAACAAAAAGGGGGAAAAACAATAAATATTTATAGAAAATATAAAACAGAAAACAACAACAAAACTAATCAAAATATTGAAAAAAGAAAATATTAAGAAGAAGAAAAAAATTATACAAAAAAATCTAAATGAAAAAAAAAACAAAAAGTAAAGTCACGTCCTATTTTTGCAACAACGATTTATAACCAAAAAAAGAAAAACAAGAAGAAAAAAAAAATATTTTAAAATAAAAAAAGAAACAAGACAGCAGATAAATTATTAAAATAAAACAACAACAACAACAAAATACTCAAAAAAATCTTTTTTTTTTAACAACACAAACAACAAACAAAAAGAAAACTTTCAACTTTTTTTACAAAAACAATTTTAAAAGTAAAATTAAATAAAACTACACTGAGAGAAAAATAAATAAAAAAATAAAAATATTTTTTATAAAAACCCAACAGAAAAAATTACAAAAAAAAATTAATAAAATTTATAAAAAAATAAATAAATAAAAATCAAACAATATTTTACATATTTAATAAAAATAAATAATAAAAAACAAATTACTAAATTAAAAAAAAAAAAAAAACAACAACTTCCTAATTTATTAAAAAAACAAATTGTTTAAACTTGAAAAAAAAACTCTTTAAAAAAAATAAAACAAACATTTTAACAGACAAAAAGTTACTAATAATTTTTAAATTTAAAATTTTATTTATAAAATTTATGTTTTTCTAGTTTCTTTACTTTTTTTGTGTATTAAAAAAAAAAACACTTAAACAAATATTTTATATTTAACTCATAATAATACTAATAATAAAATTATACATTCATTATATTACAACAACAAAATAAACACTTATTTGTTTATTATATTTAAAACTAATAAATAAATAAAAAAAACAAAATATTTATAAATTATAAGTTAATAAAGAAAAAAATTTAAAACAATTTAAAATAATTAAATTTACTATAAACGAGGAAAATATATAAAAAAAAGAATTGAAATGTGATCTTTTTTAATACATACATACATATAAATAAATTAATAAAATAATAATATTTAAAAAAATAGCAACAAAAAATAACAAATTACCACAATTATTAAAAAAATATTTTTTTAATTGTTTTATAATTTCCTAAAAAAAAATAAAAATATTTTGTTCAGTTTAACAAACTTTGGCATAAATTGTATTTATTTTAAGGACTGGTTATAATTAACGGAAATTATATAAAATTATTTACAAAAATAAAACAATAAATTAAACTTAGTTCTCACTACAAAAAATTAGTAAATATTTGATTACAGCAACAAAATTTACTAAGTTTTTGTACTTCTTAATACAAAGACAAACAAAATCTTTTTAACTTTACTCTCAGAAAAACATCAACACAGCAAACTTTTCTACAGAAAATTGCTCAGTTTTTGAGCAATCTTTTTGTTTATTTTTTAAGCAACTTTTCCTATAAACAATTGTTCAGAGTCTGACCAACATAATTTGTAAAAAGGCAACTTTTCCTCTAGAAAAGTGCTCAGTATCTTAAAGAATATTGAGCAGTTTCTAAGCAACTTTTCTTAACAAAGATTGCTCAGCCTCTAAGCTATTTTTTTATGGAAGATTGCTTAGTCTCTAAGCAACTTTTCTAAAAGAAGATGACTCAGTTTCTAAGCAACTTTTCCTAAAGAAGATTGCTCGGCCTCTAAGCAACTTTTCTTAAAGAAGATGACTTAGTCTCTAAGTAACTTTTCTTAAGAAAGATTGCTCAGTCTCTAATCAACTTTTCTTAAGGAAGATTGCCAAGTTTCTAAGCAATTTTTCTTATGGAAGATTCGTGAGTTTCCAGCAACTCTTCTTAAAGAAGATTTCTTATTTTCTAAGCAACTTTTCTCAAAGAAGATTGCTCGGTTTTTAAGCAACTTTTCTTAAAGAAGATTGCTCAGTTTACAAGCAACTTTTTTTTAAAGAAAATTGCTCAGTTTCTAAGCAACTTTTCTTAAGGAAGATTGTTAGTCTCTAAGCAAGTTTTCTTAAAGAGGATTAATCAGTTTCTAAGCAACTTTTCTGAAAGAAGATTGCTTAGTTTCTAAGCAACTTTTCCTAAAGAAGATTGCTCAGTTTCGAAGCAACTTTTCTAAAAGAAAATTGCTCAGTTTCTAAGCATCTTTTCTTAAAGAAGATTTCTCAGTTTCTAAGCAACTTTTCTTAAGAAAGATTACTCAGCCTCTAAGCAACTTTTCTTAAAAAAGATTGCTTAGCCTTTAAGCAACTTTTCTTGAAGAAGATTGCCCAGTTTCTAAGCAACTTTACTAAATGAAGATATCTTATTTACTAAGTAATATCTCCTACGGAAAATGGCTCAGTTTATGAGCAACTTTACCTATAGAAGATAATTTAGCTTCTGAGCAACTTTTCCTATAGAAAATTTGTCATCTTCTACGCAATATTTTATAGGAAAATTTTTCAGCTCCTGGGCAACTTTTCCTTTTAAATGTTTCTTATTTTCTAAGCAATTTCTTTCAAAGACGATAGTCAGTTTCTGAACAACATTTTCTACAGAAAATCGTTCACAGTTTTTTGAGCAACTTTTCCTAAAGTAGATTGCTCAAATTCTAAGAAAGTTTTTTTACAAAAAATTTAACAGTTGCTGAAGAAGTTTTCCTTTCTTAGTAACTTTTGCATTAGATTCCTGGCAATTTTAACTACAGAAAATTGTTTTGTTTGCCAACAATTTGTCATATATAAAATTGCTCAGTTTTTAAGCATTACGAATGTGATCAAAAACTGTAAAATTTTTTCTAACATAAGTTGCTCAGAAACTGAACAATTTTCTATGGGAAGAGTAGCTAAGTCTCTGAGCAACTCTTGTCTCAGTTCCCAGTGAACATATTTTCTTATACAAAATTTCTGGGCAACTTCTTCTAAGAGAAAGTTTCTTAGTTTTAGAATTACATTACTTAGTTCCTGAGCGATTTCCTATTAAGTAATACTTATATTATTTTACCAGTCCCTTGTTTGTTTTTTTTTTATTAAATCTAATAAATAATAGAATTGAACTTAATAATGAAAATAATAAACACTTAACTACAATTTAACTACAATCCACTACAGAACTTTTTACCTTTTAACTAACTAACAAGAATAATCATCTAAACTATTTAAGTCAATCCTAAATTAAACTCTAATAAACTGTAACGATAACGTAATCAAGATCTTTAGATTTATTTTTAATTCAACGTAGCAACCGGTCTAAAATGAAAAACAGTAATTAAACTGTCAGAGTTCAGACTGTAGAACTGTCTAGAGTCCAGACTATAGAACTCTCTATAGTCCAGACTATAGAACTCTCTATAGTTCAGACTATAGAACTATCTATAGTCTAGACTATAGATCTGTCTATAGTTCAGACTATAGAACTGGACTATAGATAGTTCTATAGCCTGGATTATAGCTATAGAACTATCTATAGTACAGACTATAAAACTGTCAATAGTCAATTGTCTATAGTCCAGACTGCAGAATTGTATATAGTCTAGACTACAGAACTGCATATAACCAGACTACAGAACTGTCTATAGTCCAGATAATAGAAGTAAGTAGACTCTCTATAATCTTGGCTATAGAGCTGTTCATAGTCTTGACTATAGTGCTGTCCATAGCCCTTAGTCTTGATTATAGAGCTGTCTATAGTCTTGGCTATAGATCTGTCTATAGTCTTGACTATAGAGCTGTCTATAGTCTTGACTATAGAGCTGTCTATAGTCTTGACTATAGAGCTGTCTATAGTCTTGACTATAGAGCTGTCTATAGTC
>NC_060954.1:11745524-11747045 GCF_022045245.1 Lucilia cuprina
CAATAAACAATCCTTGTAATTATCTTCAAAATTCAATATTCTTGGAAGATACAAACGAAGAAGAAATCTACAATATCTTAAAATCATTAAATCCCAGAAAAAGTGCAGTTCTAGTTCAGTTCTAGTTCTAGTCCAGTTCTAGTTCAGTTCTTGTTCAGTTCTAGTTCAGTTCTAGTTCAGTTCTAGTTCAGTTTTAGTTCAGTTCTAGTTCAGTTCTAGTACAGTTCTAGTTCAGTTCTAGTTCAGTTCTAGTTCAGTTCTAGTTCAGTTCTAGTTCAGTTCTAGTTCAGTTCTAGTTCAGTTCTTGTTCAGTTCTAGTTCAGTTTTAGTTCAGTTCTAGTTCAGTTCTAGTTCAGTTCTAGTTCAGTTCTAGTTCAGTTCTAGTTCAGTTCTAGTTCAGTTCTAGTTCAGTTATATAAAATTATATTTAAAACTACTGCTGATAAGTATTATCGTCCATCTTTACGACAAAACTCTACAACAGGCATTTAAAAATTCCACACGATTTTGCACTACCATTAAAACTGCTAGGAAACTACTAATCATTATGTTGATCAACCCTTCACAACACATACTACATGTTTGTCCCTCATTTTAATCTCAACTTTTGTTTGCTATTACGTACTGTTATTTTTGCTGCAGCAGTTAGTGTTATTTTTGTTGTAAATTGCAGGAATGAAGGATGTTATTTTGGTTACACAAAATGTGATTTAAATTGACAAAATACATTAACATGTGTACAAATTCATACAGACTTACATATACAAAAACATAAAAATCAGCTTACGACATTTTGTGTATGAGTACATGTATCTAAAATTGTGCAAAAACATGTACAAACAAACATACCTATGTGGGTGTATGATACATTGGTACATTTGCATGTGTGCGTTTAAGCTTATGTTAAAGTGTTGTGTAAATATTGTTTATAACACCATTTTATTTTGTAACAAAACTTTTTATTCAGTTAAATACACACATTTGTACGTTCCCAAAGACAAATGAAGAGACAGAGAGTCAGACAGACAGACAGACTCACAAATCACAATACAATTACATTAAACAATACACATATACATACATATTTACACACAAATACATCTACATATTATCATATATAGATTTATACATACATACGTATACAGTGTCATAAACACAATTAATGCTTCTGTCGTAAAGCCAAAGTTTCTTCCTTGTGCTATTTAACATTTTACTGGTAATTATTATGGAACAACAAACATACAAACACTATAAGTGTAAGTTTTATACACATTTACGACTATATATAAATTCTGTCACAATTATATACTGTGTGCCATATATGCATAAATCCTTGATCCGTAGGCACAAACGTCTGAAGCAAAGTTTTGTACTTTGTACTATAGTCTTCTAGTTTAATTTTAGTTCAGTTTCGTTCAGTTCTGTTCTAGTTCTGTTCTAGTTCTGTTCTAGTTCTGTTCTAGTTCTGTTCTAGTTCTGTTCTAGTTCTGTTCTAGTTCTGTTCTAGTTCTGTTCTAGTTC
>NC_060954.1:11747145-11755854 GCF_022045245.1 Lucilia cuprina
GAACTGAACTAGAACTGAACTAGAACTGAACTAGAACTGAACTAGAACTGAACTAGAACTGAACTAGAACTGAACTAGAACTGATCTAGAACTGAACTAGAACTGAATAAGAACTGAATTACAACTTAACTGAGAAGACTAACATCACTATAACAGGAACTGAACTGATAAAACTATAGTACAAATTGCAAACTTTTTGGCCTAGACGATAGTCCAGATAATAGATGGATGTATATATAGCCCACAGTATTTTTATTCTACTTACCTTTCCAACATTTTTAAAATATTCTTTGGGAAAATATAAAAAAAAAAATCATTTTATTTATTTAATTTTTTTTTAAATTTTATTGTTTTTTTTATTCACTTATGTTTTTTGTTGTTTTTGTTTTTCTTTTAAATAACTATTAATCATTATCTTTTACATATTTTTGTTTTCTTTATTTTCATAATCTTAAATTTATTTTAATATTTTGTTGTTGTTTTTTTTTTTGTTTTCTTTTCTTTTGTTTCATGATGTATAATAACTAAATTTTCATTTTATAAATATAATAATATAAGTGTAATAATATATATTTTGATGATTCTTGTATTTTTTTTTTAAATTATTATTTTATTTCCCATAATATATTAAGTTTACAATTTTCGTTTTCATTAAAGTTTTTTATGTTAATTTTTATTTTATTTTAATTTTTTTCGTTTAATTATTTAGTTGTATTTTATATTTCTCTTAAATTTGGTGTAGGATTTTTTTTTTAATAAACGTTTTACGTAAAAATACACATGCTTAAGAATTAATAAATGAGAAATGAGAAAAAAATTAGACATATTTCAAATATTTTGTTAGACAATAAAACACTAAATAAAAAATAAATTATTTATTAAAAAAAAATAACGAAATAATTTTTTTTTTATTATTAAAAAAATATTTATAATAAACAATAATACTTTTAAGTAAAAAAAATAATATACAATTAATAATAAAATGAGATTTTTATTTAAACAACTTAGTATTTAACAAAAAATATTTGTAAAAAAAAATTAATAAAATAATTATAAAAAATATTATAGATTTAAAAAAAATCATAAAAAATTCGTTGATTTTATCACTTGGTATTTGAAAATATACAAAAAATAAAATTGAAAATGTTTGCAGCTGTAATCTTAAGATTTGTTTTAATTTTTTTAAAAATCAATTACAAATTAAACTTTCTTACAGAACGATCAATTCTGATATTATAGAATATCGTTCCTTTCCCATTTATGTCTTTACAGCTATAATCTGTCTCTCTGTTTCTCATTGATCTACATTTGAAGATCGATCGGTTGGCTACTAATGGTTAAAACTTATTTTATATTATACTTTCTATAGCACCATTTTGTTCATATAACGCTCTCACTTTGACTCTCTCTCTCTTTCTCTTTCATTCTCTCTTTATTATTTTCATTTAAGGATCAGTGATGCTGAACTCTAGATCGATATTTATTAAAGACAATTTAAATAATTCTTCAAATTTGTTTAAAAAAGTTTCATTTTATCACGTTCTCTTTACGTTCGCTCTCTCTCTTTTGCATGTAGTTATTTACTTATGAAGATCAGCAACAATGTTCTCTACCTCCCATGATCATTAAAAAAAAGTATTTTAAGTTAATCTAAAACAGATATTTCTTAAGAAATCATCATAAACACTTATCAAAGAGAAGAAAGTCATCTATCATCCTTTGAATTAATTGCTCTCCCATCTGTCTCTCTCCCTTGGAGATTCGTCTTGCTCATGATGATTGCTAAGAAAGAAAATAGAGCAGCTTTGGAAAATATCGCTACTTTCACTCTCTACTGGGTTGTTATTTGTATTTGACGATCAGTGTTAAGAGACTCTAGATCAAATGATCTTTATGAAATGATTATATTTGTAAAAAAAAAACTCTATTTGAATGAAGGATCATTAGTAAAAGTATTTTTCATTAAGCTTGTTTAATTTAAAGATCGTCTTTATCTCATGATCATATATTTTACCAATTTGCATCGATCTTCAAGATCGATTAAGATGAACTCAAGATCTGGTTATTCTTAAGAAATTTTCAAACATATTAAAGATAATAATAAACTAAAGTTGGTCTGAAGTTTTTACTATCATTATCACTCTCCTTGATCTATAAGCTAATCATTAAACTGCTGATCTTTGGGAATATACGATAATATGAATTCTAAATTTGTATTCTTCTTATTGTCACTTAAGGATTTCGCGATCACATGATGCTAAGAACAGCTTATTTATATTTAAATATCTGACACTTAGAAATTATCACGTTCAGATGATAGTTTAAACAGTTTATTTGTATTTGAGGATCACTTGAAACACTTTCAGATGATCGCTTAGAAATTATCACCATTAGATGATATTTAGAAAGTTTTTTTTTATATTTGAGGATCAGTATCGCGATCAGGTGATCTTTAGAACAGTTAATTTATATTTTAGGATCATAAGAAATTATCATGATCAGATTATCTTTAGAAAAGTTTTTATTTATATTTTACTGATCTTTTTAATCAAATGATCGTTAAGAAATGACCACGATTTTTAGAATGGTTTATTTTTATGTTTGACGAGCAGCTAAAACACTTGTTTATCACATGATCACTAAGAAATCATCACGATCAGATGATCTTTAAAAGAGTGGATTTATATTTGAAGATCAATTAAAGCACTTGCTTATCAGACCAGATCACTAATGAACATCGCGATCAGATGATCTTTAGAAAAGTTTATTTATATTTGAGAATCCGTTAAAGCACTTGTTTATCAGATGATCACTTAGAAAGCATCACGATAAGTTGATCCTTAGAACAGTTTATTTATATTTTTGGATCATTTAAAATGCTTCTTGATCAGATGATCATTAAGTAATTATTAGACTTACATGGCAAAGGTGATACCAAGGTTTGCTGCTCGCTCTCTTTATCTTTCTGAGTCTCCGTCTGCTGGATATGATCGATTACCAAGATAATCAAGAGCTTTGCAGACATTAAATAATGATTAAGGATCTACTAAAAAAAGAGAGATGGAGAAAGTGAGTAATGAGGTCTGTTGCTCTCACCTATTATTACATACATCGTCAGAAAGTGATAAATAAGTTTACGATCTTAAATTTTTGTATGCAAGCTAGATATTTTCGCAGATAGTTTTTTGTAAATGGTTTTCCTTAGATTTGCCAAAAGTTGCAAGAGAGCCTACTCTTGAAAGGAAAAGTACACTAGAGCTCAATACGTTTCACTGATGTAAAGAGACTACGGAAAGCTTTTGAGGAATATAAATTTTTCACTAGAGTAGAGCAAAGAGAACTGTTGCTCTCACTAATAAGTGAGCTAGCTTACTAACTAGCTATTTCTTCTCTCAAAGAGAGTTTTTTTAAAGGGTTTAATTAGATTTGCCGTAAAGTAACAGAGAGAGAATTTGCGCTTGAAAGAAAGAGTACATTGTTATATAAATAACATAAAAATATTTTGTAAAAAATTTACATTTTATAGCAGAGTAATGAGCTCTGTTGTTCTCACAAATAGGTGAGTTTACTCTATAGATCTTCCGAGAGTTAATATTAAGTTCACGATCTCATGCAAGCTAGATTTTCTCTCGAATATCTGTAAAGTTAAAAGAGAGGGAAGCTACTGTTGAACAAATTAGTAAAAGAGAGCCTAATACGTTTCACTGATGCAGAGAGACTAAGAAAGTAAATTTATATTTAACACCAGACTTAAGCAAAGAGATCTGTTTCTCTCCCAAATAGGTCAGAGAGTAATAAATAGGGATTGAAGGGTTTTGTTTTTTTTACATGTGTGAGCATTCGTATGCCTAAAGAAAGAGTACAAGAGAACTCATTATTCCTACATACGAAAAATAAACACTGACAGTAAGAGAGCAGAGTTGAAACTCATTGCCGATGTCTGTCCTATACACAATAGCAATGCTAATAGAAGACTGAAAGGCAAAATGTAGAAAGTTTTCAAGAAAGTAATTTGTAACTGAGAAAATCTTGAAGTTTTGTTTTGTAGCTGAATACATTTCTTAAATAATATATATAACAAAAATAAATCTTAATAAATTATATAAAAAAAAACAAAGTACTTTTTTAAAAACTAAAAATAAAATAAAATTAACAAAAAAATATTTTAACAATTATCATTTTTTTTTTCTTAAAAATAAAGTGAAAATACTTAAAATTGTATTTCTTGTTTTTTTTTTTTTTTTTTTTAATTTGTAATAAATTTTATTTATTGTTTTTTTTTTATTTTTTTGAATTAAACTAGTTTTAATTACTTAAAAAATAAAACATATTTAAAATCATATTGTTTTATTATTAATTAATTTATATATATATAATATAATATTTTTTTATTTTTGTTTTAATTTCAATATTTATTAAATATAAATTATGTAAATTAATATTTTCGTTTTTTATTTTTTTTCTTAATTTTATGTATAATTTTTGTTTTTCTTGTAGTTTTTGTTTTTTTCTTCTTCATTATTATTAAATTTTAAGTTTTATTTAATAATTAAACTTTAAGGCAAATAAAAGTTTCCATCTAGTTTACAAATCCTAATAATTATAATTAATTATTTCTTTTGTGTTTAAGTAATATTTTTGTTTGTTTCAATTATCTTTTTGTTTTTCTCCATATTAATAATAATTAATTATACTTTTCTTCTTTCTTAGTTTTTAAATCATTTCAAAAAAGTTGTTATTTTTTTAGTTTATTTAAATATACCTTGTTTTATTTAAAAAAAAAATAAATATTTTTTATAAATTATTTAAATAAAAATATATTTTTTTTATATACAAAAAATAATTATTATTTTCTTTTAGGTTAAAATTAATAATTATTTTTTTAAAATTAATAATTATTTTTTTAAGTTTAATATATTTTGTTTAAATTTAATATATAATAAAATTTTAGAAAATGGGTGTGTGTGTGGTTTTTTATTAAATTTTTCTTGTTGTTGCTGTTGTTGTCAGTTGAAAGTGTTAGTGTTTTTTTTTCATTGAATTATAAATATTTAATTGTTAAAAATATCTAAAAGAAGAGAAGGTCTATCAAAACAGTGAAGGTTCGTATGAAGATTACAGAGTGATAAAGACTATAGCCAACTCCGTAGTCAAGAATATAGACAGCTATATAGCCAAGCCCTAAAATCAGCTTCAAAGCCTAGGCTATAGACAACTCTATAGTCATGGCTCTGGATAGATCTATAGTCAAGACTCTAGGCACTTCTATAGCCAAGACTATAGACTAAGCTATAGTTAAGAATATAGAAAGATCTATACTCAAGTCTATAGACAAACTTAGTGAGAAATAAAGTTAGATCTATAGTCAAGACTATAGACAGACTTAGTCAGGACTAAAGTCAGATCTATAGTCAGCACCATAATAAAGGCTATAGACAGTTTTAGACTTTATAGTGAATACTACTAACAGGTCTATAGACGAGACTACAGAGATATTTGTAATCGAAACTATAAAGAAATCTATACTCAAGAATAAAGAGAGATCTATAGTCGAGTATATAGATAGTTCAACATTTAAAGATTATAGACTGCTCTATAGTCCAGACTATTGAGATATCTGTAGTCGAGACTATAAAGAGATTTATACTCAAGAATAAAGAGAAATCTTTAGTCAAAACTATAGAAAGACCTATAGTTACTATTATAGCGACCTATAGGCAAGAGTATAAAGAGATCTTTAGTCAAAACTATATACTGAAGACAGCTGTATAGGCAAACTGTACACAGGTCTATTGTAAAGACTATTTGCAGTTCTATAGACAAAAATATAGATAGATCTATAGTCAAGATTATTGACTATAATCCTTGTGATATACACAAGGCTTAAGACTGTAATTAAGACTATAGACAGCTCTATAGACAAGACTATAGACAGCTCTATAGTCAGAACAATAGACAGATCTATAATCAAGACTATAGACAGCTCTATAGTCAAAACTACAAATAGCTATATAGTCAAGACTATAGAGAGCTCCATAGTCAAGACTATTGATAGCTCTACAGACAGTTCTATAGTCGAGACTATAGACAGCTCAATAGTAAAGACTATAAAGACAGGACAATTCTATAGTCTTTATTATAGACAGTTCTATAAGCTTGACTATACACAGTTCTATAGTCTTGACTATAGAGCATTCTATAGTCTTGACTATAGATTATTCTATAATCTAGACTATAGATTATTCTATAACCTTGACTATAGATTATTCTATAGTCTTGAATATAGATTATTCTATAGTCTTGACTATGGATTGTTCTATAGTCTTGACTATAGATTATTCTATAGTCTTGACTAAAGATTATTCTATAGTCTTGACTATAGATTATTCTATAGTCTTGACTATAGATTATTCTATAGTCTTGACTATAGATTATTCTATAGTCTTGACTATAGATTATTCTATAGTCTTGACTATAGATTATTCTATAGTCTTGACTATAGATTATTCTATAGTCTTGACTATAGATTATTCTATAGTCTTGACTATAGATTTTTCTATAGTCTTGACTATAGATTATTCTATAGTCTTGACTATAGATTATTCTGTAGTCTTGACTATAGATTATTCTATAGTCTTGACTATTGAGTATTCTATAGTCTTGACTATAGATTATTCCATAGTCTTGACTATAGAGTATTCTATTGTCTTGACTATAGAGTGTTCTAGAGTCTTAACTAAAGACAGTTCTATCGTCTTGACTATAGACAGTTCTGTAAACTTGAATATAGACAGTTCTATAGTCTTGACTATAGACAGTTCTATGGCCTTGACTAAAGAGAGTTCTATAGTCTTGATTATAGACAGTTTTTTAGTCTTGACTATAGACAGTTCTATAGTCTTGACTGTAGATAGTTCTATAGTCTTGAGTGTAGACAGTTCTATAGTCTTGACTATAGACAGTTCTATAGTCTTGACTATAGACAGTTCTATAGTCTTGAAAATAGACAGTTCTATAGTCTTGACTATAGACCATTCATGACTATAGACAGTTCAATATTCTTGACTATAGAGTGTTCTATAGTCTTAACTATAGACAGTTCTATAATCTTTACTATAGACAGTTCTATATTCTTGACTATAGACAGTTCTATAAACTTGACTATAGCGAGTTCTATATAATCTTGACTGTAGACAGTTCTATATAATCTTGACTAAAGACAGTTCTATAGTCTTGACTATAGGCAGTTCTATAGACAGTTCTATGGCCTTGACTAAAGACAGTTCTATATTCTTGATTATAGACAGTTTTTAGTTTTGACTATAGACAGTTTTTTAGTCTAGACTGTAGACAGTTCTATAGTCTTGACTGTAGACAGTTTTATAGTCTTGACTATAGACAGTTCTAGAGTCTGGACTATAGACAGTTCTAGAGTCTGGACTATAGACAGTTCTAGAGTCTGGACTATAGGCAGTTCTAGAGTCTGGACTATAGACAGTTCTATAGTCTTGACTTTAGAAGAGTTCTTGTCACCTGTCTACCTCATATTAGCGCTCACTGTTATGGTTTTACTTAATTTTAATCAATATTTAGTTGTAAGTTAACTCTTCTTCGTCAGTTTTAAATTTTAAATTAACTTACTTTACTAAGTTTAGAACATGGTTGATTTGTTTTATTTATATTTTTAAATTTATTTTTTGTATTTATTATTATTATTATAATATTTTTCATTTTATTAAATATTTCGTTTTATTTTTTAGTTTAAATTTGATATTTTGTAATTATTTCTATTATTTTTTTTGAAGAATTTTTTGAAAATTCTTTTGCTATTTAGTTATTAAAAAATTAATAGTAACTTTATTTATTATTTATCTTTTTTTATTATTTTATTTGAATGTGTGTGTATAATTTTGTTAATTTAATTAATAGTTTTTTTTTGTTTGTATATTTTAGAAAAAAAAAAAAAAACATTTGCAATATAACTGTGTTGGTTTCAATATTCTGAAAGTATAGTTTATTAGGGGAAGTTTTTCTTTTTGGGATATTGATTAGTTAAAGTTTTGTGAAAAAAAAATATATAAAATTAAAAATTAGTTAGAGGAGTATGATGAGCATAGTTTGTTTTTTCTTTTTTATTAACTTGTTTTATATATTCATTTAAGGTCTGTTTATAATGGACGGAAACATATTTAGGCATAGTTTTTTTCCTTCGTTTTTATTTTTTTGGTTTAATCTTAAGATTTTTTCTTTCTTTTAAAAGTTTAAGGACTTTAAAAATATGTTTAAACTTATTATGTAGGTGTGATAAATTGTAGGTTTAAGAATATAGTATATATAAACTGCAACATTTTAACTCAGACGCGTACCGGACAAATCAGAGTTACTAGGGTTAAGACTATAGACAGCTCCATAATCAAGATTATAGATAGCTCTACAGTCAGGACTGTTGATAGCTTTACAGTCAAAACAGCTCTACAGTAACGAATATAGACAGCTCAATAGTGAAAACTATAGAAAGCGCCATAGTCGACAGACAGCTCAATAGTCGAGACTATGGACAGCTCAATAATCGAGACTATAGACAGCTCTATAGTCAAGACAATAGACAGCTCTATAGTTAAGACTATAGACAGCTCTATAGTCAAGACTATAGACAGCTCTATAGTCAAGACTATAGACAGCTCTATAGTCAAGACTATAGACAGCTCT
>NC_060954.1:11755954-11759619 GCF_022045245.1 Lucilia cuprina
TGTTCTAGTTCTGTTCTAGTTCTGTTCTAGTTCTGTTCTAGATCTGTTCTAGTTCTGTTCTAGTTCTGTTCTAGTTCTGTTCTAGTTCTGTTCTAGTTCTGTTCTAGCACTGTTCTAGTTATGTTCTAGCACTGTTCTAGTTCTGTTCTAGAACTGTTTCAGTTCTGTTCTAGTTCCATTTTAGTTCTGTTCTAGAACTGTTTCAGTTCTGTTCTAGTTCTATTTTAGTTCTGTTCTAGTTCTGTTCTAATTCTGTTCTAGCTATGTTGTACCAAAGAAAATCCACTCCAGTTTTTGTGTGAACCCTTTTATGCTCTTACTCTATTATATAGAAAGTGTGACATTATGGTTTATTATATTCATACATGTATAAATGAGTGCTTTATAAAAAAGTTGCAAAAATGTATTTACATTTTTTGCTGCAGCAAAACAAAAAAGTTATTTATTTTACATATTAAAAGAAATGGATAATTTTAACTTAATTAACTCAAACCCAAAAACATAGTCATGTACAAAACTATGAACTGATAATAAGGAAATGTAGCATATTAAATAAATATTATTATTTTTGATAAAAAAGCAGAATATATATTAAAGTTTTAAAGAAACTATAATGTTATGGTTATTGTGGACTTATTATTTTAGGGTTTAATAATCTATTCTATAGAATAGCAAAGTATGATCAAGTGTCTTAAAGTGTTAATTTTAGTATTTTATTTTTTAAGTAAGTTACTATGGAAAAGTTTCCACACTTTAACTTCGTTTTAGTAATAATAAGAAAAATAGTATTTTTTTTTTAACCAAACTAAGGTATCATAAAATTTCTAAGTGCTGTATTTATAGCAATTCTAAACCACTAAAAACATAGTTTTATTTATGAACATTTACTTACAAATTCCTTAAATAAGTCTACTTGAAAATATTTACTATATTGTTTTTGTTTTTCAGCAATTTTCTGTAAATCCTTACATGTGCGTGCAAATACTTAAATATATAAAAGTTTACCAATATGTTTGTAAAAGTCTTGAAGTACGTATCGGTATAGGTATATAATTTACTTAATATCCATGAACTATTATTATAGTTATATGTAGTTGGTTTCGTTGGCTAAATGCTTGGCTACCTTTCAATGTAATATAATCAACTAAAAAGGACATTCATTTAACTTTTATACGCATTACTGTTTAACCACTTGTAAACGAATAACAGCAGCACACTCAGACAAACTTAATTTTACTTATACACACACACACGCACACAAACTTACCTTTATATAACGCAGGACTTATGGCTGTGATGTCTGTTCTTTTTTCCAGCTTTTTGTTATTCTTTTGCTGTTATTCATCGCGTTTGCTGGTTGGGAGGGGAAAAAAGGTGCGTTCATGTACAATTCCGCTTCCTAAGGACCGACAGTTAAATAGACAACAAAAAAATACTTTGCGTTAGTTGTTGCTTTTTTGAACGAGGATCGACAGATAGACATTTTTCATTTATAGTTTGGAGTACAATTTTATCTAATCGGACTGTAGTCTCGATTATAGTCTGGACTATATTTCTGTCTAGCTGCGTCTGTGGTATGGACTCTTATATAGTCCGGAGTACAGTCTAGTCTGGACTGTAGTCTCGTCTAAAGTCTACACTATAGTTTTTTCTATAGTTCTATCTATTTTCTAGACTTTAGTCTCTTCTATGATCTAGACTATAGGCTTGTATATAGACTGGACTATAGATTCGTTTATAGTCTAGACTATAAACTTATATGAAGTGTGGACTAAAGCCTTGTCTGGACTATAGACTCGTCTATAGTCTGGTCTTTAGTATCGCCTATAGTCTGTACTATAGTCTCGTCTACAGTGTCGTCTATAGTCTAGTTTATTTTCTCCTCTATAGTCTGAAGGTATAGGTGAAAATATAGTATCGCCCATAGTATGGACTATACTCTCGATTTAGATTCGTCTATTATCTTTACTATAGTCCTAACTATCGTCTGGTGTATAGTTTTATCTATAGGCTGGACTAGAGTTTTGTCTTTAGTCTGAACTATATTAAGCCTCCTCCATAGCTTATATTATAGACGCGACTATAGTCCATACTATAGATGTAAGTATAGTTCATATTATAGTGGAGACAATAATATGAACTATACTTACATCTATAGTATGGACTATAGTCGCGTCTATAATATAAACTAAATTCACGTCTACGATATGGACTATAATCTCGTCAAAAGTATAAATTATAGTCTCGTGTATAGTCGTCTATTGTCTGGCGTTAAAGTGTCTTATACTGTGTGGACTATAGTCTCGTCATCTAGATATTCTATATTGTTGTCACGTCTACAGTCGAGGTTGGTTTTCTGAAATTTTACCAAATCTTCCAAACTATCCTCCTTGAAATATTTGTTTACCAGTTGTTGCTTGAATAGCGCAGTATACCATACTCCCCATCATGGCATGGATGAATAAATATATTGTAGTAAATGTTGAACCTCTTGCTGGTTGCAAAATGGGAAGAGGTGGGTTTCTTTTTTTTTGTTTGCGTAATGCGTTCATTTCTTTAACTTATTTTAATGCCTTTTTATAGGCAATAAAACTAAAGTTTACGATACTTATTTCTACGTTTTAGCGTAAAAAAAACACGTACAAACGCAGACTCTTCTCGTGTTCGCCAAAGTGAGTGTGGGTGACTACAGTAAGACTCTAAAATTTGATTTCTTTTGTGGTCTGTTTATATTGCATGCTACTTGTCTTTCCACCAAAGATTCTTCTCAGTCAACCACTACTTGTGGTCGTCTTGAGATGCTGGTTGGTTCTTTGATTTTTTTTATATTTTTGTTTTTTTTTTACTACTCGCGGTTGCATGCGGGCGCAAGTGCTGCTTTAGTATGGCATTGCAACACTTTTCATCCTCAACATCAAATTAAGTTTGACAAAATTTATATGCAAAGTTTTGAAGTTTCAATTTTGTTTATTTTCTTTTTTGTCCCGCGTTTTTTATTTATTCTTTTTTTTTCCCTTAAATTGCAGTTTTCTTTTTGCGGAAAAGTTTTAAATTTTCCAAAAATAAAGGGGAAAAAGATGAAAATAACAGAAACATAAAGCTTAATTAATTAGTTAGTTAAAGCTCGTATACAAGAGTAGAGAGCTAAATGCACACACTCGTTTAGTTGTACAGTTACTCAACTCTCACGCAATGTAGTCATAAAAAACGGTTAATTATATTTAAGGAGTTTAATAAGTGAATTATGACTGTGAAATTGTTGTTGGCATGCGAGGGTTAATAGAGAATTTTGTGTGTAATGTTTAAGGGAAAATATTCTATACAAAGGGAAGGAAGCTATAGACTGGACTATAGACTGGAATGTAAACTAGTCCTTAGACTAGATTATATATAAGATTATAATCTTGAGTGTAGACTAGACTATAGACTAGACTATATTGTAGTCTGTAGACTACACTATAGAGTAGACTATAGACTAGACTTTAGACTAGACTATAGAGTAAACTATAGACTAGACTTTAGACTAGACTATAGACTAGCCTGTAGACTAGACTATTGAATAGACTATAGACTAGACTATAGACTAGACTATAGACTAGACTGTAGACTAGACTATAGACTAGACTATAGACTAGACTATAGACTAGACTATAGACTAGACTATA
>NC_060954.1:11759719-11761891 GCF_022045245.1 Lucilia cuprina
GTTCTAGTTCTGTTCTAGTTCTGTTCTAGTTCTGTTCTAGTTCTGTTCTAGTTCTGTTCTAGTTCTGTTCTAGTTCTGTTTTAGTTCTGTTCTTGTTCTATTCTAGTTATGTTCTAGTTATGTTCTAGTTATGTTCTAGTTATGTTCTAGTTCTGTTCTAGTTCTGTTCTAGTTCTGTTCTAGTTCTGTTCTGGTTCTGTTCTAGTTCTGCGTTAGATCTGTTCCAGTTCTGTTGTTGATCTGTTCTAGTTCTGTTCAAATTCAGTTCTAGTTTTGTTCCAGTTCTCTTCTAGTTATGCTCTAGTTCGGTTCTGTTTTTTTAGCTCAAAAAAATATTTTGAGTTAACAAAAGATATTTTTAGTGCTTCTTGAAATGAGACGTATACTTAATATTTATAATATTATTAAATCGTTACGACGTATACGAGCTGGTGTCCGCTTGAAAAAAAAGAACGGTTGAAAAGATAAGAACCTGAGAAAATTCTAACTTTTTTGAAAAAATTACACCGAGGCCCAAAATCCCGGTGTCATAAAAAGTTATTCTTTTCACTCTTTCTCTCTGTGCTACTCTCTTTTATTTATACAGATCGTCCCAGTACAATATGTTTGATGTTGTTGTTTTTATATCAAGTCCTGGTAAAAAAAAAAAAAAACCTATATAGTATGACTGCCTGTATAGGTAATTTTCTACAGACAATATTTAATTGTATTTTTATGTAAATATATGTGTGTATAAAAAAAAATATGTGCATTTAATTTACATGCTTGTACGCAATGTAATATAATGTGTCGTATTGTAGTTGTTCAAAATACGTTGTATCATAAAATTTTACAATTTAAATCGACGCATTCAATTACTTTAATGCCTACAGAAATTACAATACATTTTAATCACACTTTAAGTGACAATTAAAAAATATATATATATACATACACTGATACTTACTATACTGTATATACAACAAATTGCAGGCAAAATATTTAACTTTTTTATTATTTTTAAATGTGTCAGGGTGTGCGTTTCATTATAATCCTGTAACACGTGGGATGCAGACAACTTACTCAGTTCACTCTCAATTTCTTTGTAACTCTTAAATAAAGACTATATGAATTATTTCAAGAAACTAAAGTATTTCACATCATGTATTCGATGACTACTACTTAGCCAAATGACTCAAAAATTCCAATTTTAAGATATTGTCTTCATATTAATCCACCGGAATATGTAAACCATTTTTCGAGTCTATATGTATTTGTATGATGAGTATAATTTAATTAAATTGTGATACTGGTAATAAACAAGCGGAAATATTTAAAAATATATATATACAAAACAAGCAGGCAAAGGATACATATATTGAGGACTCAATGACTTACCAAGTGAGTAAGAAGGGAAAATTAATGATAATGGTTGATTAACCTTTTGGGGATAATGTTGTTGTTGTGTAGTCGATTAACAGGTACAAATTTATTAACAAAAATCCCAATGAGTATTTGTTATATTTTAAGGTTATTTTATAGGAAAAATTTAGAGCTACAAAAAAGGTATTAGAAAGTTTTAGAAATAATGTCATTAATGTTGTTAACATGCAACAAATTGTGTTTTTGTTTTCTTGTAGATGTGTGTGTGTTTTATTGTAATCCATCAAAATATATGGGTATGTTTTAAATATTTGACAAAATGTTTAACAAATTTACGATAATTTGTTTTGTTTAATTAAATTGTAATTTTTGTTGTTGATTATATTGATATAGTGTAGGATTTAGTCTACAGTCTAGTCTATAGTCTAGACTATTGTCTAGTCTATAGTCTAGTCAATAGTCTAGTCTATAGTGTAATCTATAATCTAGTCTATAGCCTAGTCCATAGTCTAGTATATAGTCAAGTTTCTAGTCTAGCCTATAGTCTAGTCCATAGTCTAGTCTATAGTCTAGTTTCTAGTGTAGCCTATAGTATAGTCTATAGTCTATTCTGTAGACCTATCTATAGTCTAGTCTATAGTCTAGTCTATAGTCTAGTCTATAGTCTAGTCTATAGTCTAGTCTATAGTCTAGTCTATAGTGTAGTCTATGGTCTAGTCTATAATCTAGTCTATAGTCTAGTCTATAGTCTAGTCTATAGTCTAGTCTATAGTCTAGTCTATAGTCTAGTCTATAGTCTAGTCTATAGTC
>NC_060954.1:11761991-11767317 GCF_022045245.1 Lucilia cuprina
TCTAGTTCAGTTCTAGTTCAGTTCTAGTTCAGTTCTAGTTCAGTTCTAGTTCAGTTCTAGTTCAGTTCTAGTTCAATTCTAGTTCAGTTCTAGTTCACTTTTAGTTCAGTTCTTTTTCAGCTCTAGTTCTTCTTTGTTTCAGTTCTATGTACATTGTACACACATATGTACGTTTATTTGTGTATGTATGTAAATAAAATTTATTTAAGCCAAAGAAGAGTTCCCCTTAAGCTACTTACTTAAAAACAAGCATTAATGTTTAATATCACCTACTTGTGGTTAAGTTTTTGAAAATGTTTTAAGTGGTTGAATAATAAGTTTTTATCCCTAGTAGTTTTACAAGGTGTTTATTATTTGATATATTCTTGGTTACAATTACCTTAAAGCTTAACATATTTTAGATAGAGAAAGTCATTCGTCATTTAACTGTCAAAAATAAGCAGGACCTTATAGTATCTAAATTTATCCCCGGTTAACTAGTAGAAAATATACAGGTTAAACTTATTTGCTTTATTGGCTCTTAGATTATTGTTACTTAGCCGGAATAATTTATGTATTAATGCCAATTATATATTTATATTAAACATGTTATAATAAAATTAATTCACGAACTGCAGGGGTATGTTGTATATGCACTTACGTTTTAAATATTCTCAAACGTAATTCATTTTAACCAAAGAATTATACGAGGGCTTACTTATTATAGGAAAAAATCACATGAAGAAGAAAACGAAAGAAAAAAATAACAATAATGAAAAAATTTAATACAACTTTACACATATGCAGTTAATTTACCAATGCATACAAGGACATGCTACAGCATGCATATGAATTTGTGGAATATTTTCATATTTTTCTACAGATGTACAAAAGTAAGAATATAGCAAAAAACATCAATATATGAATAAGACCAAAACTATGTATATAGATATGTGTTTACAACAAATGTATATATGTATTGTAATATATTGTTATGGATGTATATTATTAAATCAGTATATCTAAGAAAATATAACAGTTACAATCAGAGTCGCTTTTGCATTAATACGAATACGGAAATTTGTAGGCAAGAAATAAGAGACACGCTATTGCTAGAAATTTCAAATGCATGAACAACTTTGTAATCTACATGAATTTTTAGAAGAAAAATAGACGGACTAGTAATTTAGTATGTTTTTTTTTAATACTAAATTACATATTTTTTATTTATATTTTTTAAGGGTAGCGAAGCACACTAGGTACAGCTAGTACTATTGGGTACATATGTGATTTGGTAGGTTCCCATGATTTTATAAGTATGTAATATATTTTCTTACACACAACTATAAATTCATGCATATGGTCACAATATATCTATTAGGGTGGTATATTTAAAATATTAAGGAACTCGAAATGTGAATATTAATGTAATTAATATAAGAAGTTATAGATACAAATAAGTCTAGATATATTGTTTTAGCTCTGTTCCAGTTCTGTTCTAGTTCTCGTTCTGTTCCTGTTCTGTTCTAAGTCTGTTCTAGATCTGTTTTACTTTTGTTCTAGTTCTGTTCTCTTTTGTTCTGTTCTAGTTCTATTTATGTTCTAGTTCTGTTCTGTTCTCTTTTGGTCTGTTCTGTTCTAATTCTGTTCTAGTTCTGTTCTGTTCTAGTTCTGTTCTAGTTCTGTTCTAGTTCTGTTCTAGTTCTGTTCTAGTTCTGTTCTAGTTCTGTTCTAGTTCTGTTCTAGTTCTGTTTTAGTTCTGTTCTAGTTTTGTTCTAGTTCTGTTCTAGTTCTGTCCTTGTTCTGTTCTATGTTCTGTTCTATTTCTGTTCTAGTTCTGTTCTAGTTCTATTCTAGTTCTATTCTAGTTCTGTTCTAGTTTTGTTATAGTTTTGTTTTGGTTCTGTTCTAGTTCTGTTCTAGTCAGGTTCTAGTTCTGTTCTAGTTCTGTTCTAGTTCTGTTCTAGTTCTGTTCTAGTTCTGTTCTAGTTCTGTTCTAGTTCTGTTCTAGTTCTATTCTAGTTCTGTTCTAGTTCTGTTCTAGTTCTGTTCTAGTTCTGTTCTAGTTCTGTTCTAGTTCTGTTCTAGTTCTGTTCTAGTTCTGTTCTAGTTCTGTGCTAGTTCTGTTCTAGTTCTGTTCTAGTTCTGTTCTAGTTCTGTTCTAGTTCTGTTCTAGTTCTGTTCTACTTCTGTTCTAGTTCTTTTCTAGTTCTGTCCTATTTCTGTTCTAGTTCTTTTGTAGTTCCGTTCTAGTTCTGTTCTAGATCTGATCCAATTTTGTTCAACTTCTTTTCCAGTTCTATTCTAATTCTTTTCTAGTTGTGTTCTAGTTCTTGAGATACCGCATTATGTCCCAAAATAAAATTTTCTTTACCACTGTGTCATGTTTTGTGTGTTATGTCAGTACATACATTTAATATGACCTACTTTCATACTCTTCCCCTTAAATATCCCTTTTTCAAATTTAATATAAAAAATTCCAACTATTTTGGGCAAATAAAAATGCATTTAAGCAAAACACTAGCTAATCACCATTTATTACTTTCTATATATAAAGTTAAGTGTATTCAAACTGTCAAAATGCATATAACATTATTGACAGTTAAATATTTTCTAGCTTATAACAATCCCCTTCTTTATTTACCGCATTTAACTCCTTTACGCATTTCAATAATTTCCCATTAACTTGCTCTCACTCAAATACACAAACATTTAGAACAACAATAATAAAACTAATAACAACAACAACAACGACAGTAAGAATCTCCTCTCATTTGTATTTCTCTTTAGTTTACGCAAAATTTTACAAGTGTTCGGTTGGTTAATGAATAGTGTTGTTTAATTATTAAAAAAACACGTTAAATAATAAATGAAATTAAAATATTTTTGCATAAATATGTAATTTAAATGTTTATTAATAATTGTATGTAAAAATTTAGTTGAAAAATGTTGAGTAAATTAGTGAAAAAAGTGTTGCATATTTAAATGAAATTGCATGCAAATTAGAGCCGGTCGCTGTGTTGCTTTAGTTAGGCGATTCGTTAGCGCAAGAAAGAAAAAAAAGTTGCAAATAAAAAAGTAAAAAGTAGAGAAATGAAGAAGGTTGTAGAGGGAGAGAGAGTAAAGAAATTCTGCGCTGTTGTTTTTGTAAAGTTTATAATTTCTAATACAAGTTAAGTACCTAATAGTTGAAAGGAAATCAAATGTCAATAATAGAAATAGTGATGCCACATATTGTTGTCAAATGTAAGGCAAAAAAAAGCGTTAAATTCAAATGTTTAAGAATAAAATAAATGTTATTTGGCAAAAAGAAAATTGAAAAAATTAAAAAAAAATTAATTAAATCTTAAATAGAATAGTGTGTTGAGTATGAAAAAAATAATAACAATTTAAATTGTTAAAAATATTAATTAAATTACTAAATACAGCGAAAAATGGTGAGTATTAATGTACATATGTAATTGACGTGAAAATTTTGTTGTTTAACTAATAGAAAAAATCTGTTTAAAATGACAAATTCAAAAAAATTTGAACCAAGATTTGGCTAAATGTTTCAATATTTATTTTCAAATGGTTTTAACTTAAAAACTGTAAGAGATTAGTTGAGTACTTTTAGATAATACAAAAATCTTGACAATGTTTTAACAAATTAAAAAAAATGTCAAAGGTTGTCTAACTTGCGACGCTATTGCGCCGCCCATAGAGAAGTTTAGTACAGCCGTTTTAAAAATACATATTCCTAAAAATGTAATTTTGACCTAAATCTGTTTAAAATGACAAATTCAAAAAAAATTGGATCAAGATTTGGCTAAATGTTTCAATATTTATTTTCAAATGGTTTTAACTTGAAAGCTGTAAGAGATTAGTTGAGTACTTTTGGATAATACCAAAATCTTGACACTGTTTTAAAAAATTTAAAAAAAAATGTCAAAGGTTGGTTTATTACGTCTTTTGTCCCGATCACCGTTTTAAAAATACATAGATTGTATCTAACATAGAGAAGTTAAGTAAAATACTCCCTAACAACGTCGAGGTCAACTTTTGTCTCGATCACTACAGCCGTTCGAAAAATACATATTTCTAAAAATGTGATTATACCCCTATTGTGTTCTTTTTAATCTAGTTGAGTACTTTCAGAAAATAACAAAATCTTTCAAATCGGATCAGAAACAAAAAATTGACACTATTTTAAACAATTTTGTATATGTCAATGGGTGCCTAACTTGAGACGCTACTGCGCCGCCCATAGAGAATTTAAGTAAAATACTACTTACCTGATTAAGTCAAAAGGTGCCTAACATGAGACGCCATTGCGCCGTCTTAAAAGGATACTTTAAAGTTCTGACATTAATGCAAATATCATCTGGATCGTAGGTTCAAATATTGGGTCACTTGACATGAAATTCTTCATATACATATATAAATTTAAAACTTTAACACAATTTTCACACTTAACACTCTACCAATTATTTATTCTGAACAAATATGGACAAAATTTATCTATTTCTGAATGTATTATTTCTTCATGATTTCATTTCTTTGTTCTTTATTTCTAATACTTAAACAAAGTATGTTCTAAAATCTTTATAGATTCTTTAAGTCTTATACACTTAATAATCCTTTTTCTATACACTTACAATCCTTACGCATCCCTGATTTCATACATATACATATGTGTATAAATTAAATACAAACGCATACACACAAATATAGATTTTTATAAAAACCTTATAAAAAGGTAATTTATTTAATTTGACTATAATGGATTTTATTTTTTGGCAAATAATATAAAATAAAGAAAAAGCCGAACAAAAAAAAAACTTACGTTCAACTACTTACTTAACAATTGGTCAAGGTTCACAAATTTTGGAGAAAAATGAAAGGAGGCGAAAAAAGTAGAATTAAAAAGAAAATTGAGAAACTTTAAGAAAACCATAGAAGAAGAAAAATACAATGAAGAAAATAAAATATTTATTACAACAATAAGAGTATGAAAACATATTTTCAACGTAAGCTTAAAATAATCTGATAAAAGTTTTTATTTTTCTTTTTAAGTGCTCTACATCAAGTAATGGTGCTTTATAAAAAGCAATAAAATGAGAATTAGAACTAAAGTATAAGAATAAAAAAACTAGTTCTGAAGTATACATAAACGAAAACTAAAATAGAATAGAACTAGACAAGAACAGAAACTGAACTAGAACTAAAGTGAACAGAAACTGAACTAGAACAAAAGTGTACTAAAACTGAACTAGAACTGAACTAGAACTAAACTAGAACTGAACTAGAACTGAACTAGAACTGAACTAGAACTGAACTAGAACTGAACTAGAACTGAACTAGAACT
>NC_060954.1:11767417-11773801 GCF_022045245.1 Lucilia cuprina
TTTTTAATTATCCGATTATTAACCGGCTAACGTAAAACCTCAAATAATTATTTGTCGAATAAACCGAATAAGACAAAAACCCGAATAATTGAATACTCTAGTATGTATTCATGAAAGCTGTCATTTAATTATTTCACTCTATAAAATTTTTCTACTCTATGAATAAATAAGTTTTACTTCTTTTAACATAATATTTATTTATATTTATTTGATATTCATAAACTTAATTTATTTAATTTTTGGTAAGAGCACAAACAATTTAATATCAAAAAGAGAAAGAAAAACAAAAAGAATGTAAGTGGAACTACTTTACTAACTACTAAATAAACTTTGATACCATAATTCTGATAAATTCATGTACATGTATACATATTGATACATATAAATATTCATTCATTTCATACATTTATCCACAATTATTTACTCATACATTCTGTAAATGCAGTAACAAAAAAGGTAGAGTTGTGTTAGTTTTACAACTAATATAACTTAATAAATGAAATGAAGTGTAAATGCAGGCAGACACACTTTCAAAAATATTAATCAGTGATGGGCATATTTAACATATAGACTTGGTATATCAAGTAATTTTATTTCATATCATAAAAACATACGAACGTACAATAGCTAAAAGTATATGTCTTACAAAAACAGTGCCCATCGCAGTTACATATATGTATGTATGTATGTATGTATGTATGTATGTATGTATGTATGTATGTATGTATGTATGTATGTATGTATGTATGTATGTATGTATGTATGTATGTATGTATGTATGTATGTATGTATGTATGTATGTATGTATGTATGTATGTATGTATGTATATGCTATTCATGTAGTATGTTTACTTTTGTTCTTCTACATACTTGTACATTTAAAAGATGAATAGTAATAAATTTGATTCAATTAAAAACTAATCAAACTTATAATATTAAACTACATAAATATATTTTAACTTGTATGTGAGTATTGATTAGAATAGCAAATAAAACTTGTATAAATTTTGTGTAAATATTATGGTAAATTATCAAAATTTAAAGAACAGACAGCAAAGAGAAAAAAACAGAAAAATTATAATTGATCAATTCAAAAGTTTTAAATTAAAATTAGCAACAGGAGAATGAAAGCGTAGGTAACATTTCCTACCAAATTGAAATCTAAAGCAATAAATGACGTCGTATAATTCTTGTTCAGTTCTAGTACAGTTCTAGTTCAGTTCTAGTTCAGTTCTAGTTCAGTTCTAGTTCAGTTCTAGTTCAGTTCTAGTTCAGTTCTAGTTCAGTTCTAGTTCAGTTCTAGTTCAGTTCTAGTTCAGTTCTAGTTCAGTTCTAGTTCAGTTCTAGTTCAGTTCTAGTTCAGTTCTAGTTCAGTACAGTTCTAGTTCAGTTCTAGGTCAGTTCTAATTAAGTTCTAGTTCAGTTGTAGTTCAGATCTAGTGTAGTTATAGTTCAGTTCTAGTGCAGTTCTCGTTCAGTTCTGGTTAAGTTCTGATTCAGTTTTTATTCAGTTATAGTGCAGTTCTAGTTGAGTTCCGGTTTAGTTCGGTTCTAGTTCAGTTCTTCTTCGGTTCTAGTTCAGTTCTTGAGCATTTCTAGTTCAGTTTTAGTCCAGTTTTTGGAATTGACAATCTCAGTATCAAACTTTTTCCTTACTTACGGCTTGTATTTATTTTTATTCATCTAAGTATTTATGTATATTTATATGTTTGTATATGAATCACTATTTATTCTTACATATTTTCGAGTAGTTGAGTATATAAAACAGATTTAAGGATAGTGGGACGACAGTACGTTAGAGTTGCTGCAGTATATTATTTAAACTTTTGCCAACAAAGTCAAAGATGTGATGGAAAAAGTTAAAAGTTTGAGACAACAACAATGAATTGTTGTATGACTGACTTGTACGTTGTTCTAGTATCACATTGAAATCCTTAGAAAGGAACACAGAAAAAACACTAAAATCAGCAATATTCGTTGTAATAAAAAAGCGACAGTTGAAGATAGGAGAGAAAAAAGTCGTAGAGTAAAAGTCTTGTATTTAAAAATATTTCCTCCTACGAAACTATGAGTAGAAAACTTAAATGATATTGAATGATGCTTTTTTATATACATATGTATAAATATGTAATAGTTTTTTTTCTTTAAGAATAAAAACAAAATGAAACTAAACTTTGAATGAGGAGACAAGAAAAAAACTATGTATATTGTACTTTGAAAGAGCATCAATGTAGAGAGAAGATTATCCTTGTGATTTTGCATAAAATATTGAAATTCCATGTTAAGTGGCACTTAATGCAAATATGTAAAAATCATAGAAACTATAGGTTGCAGGTGCGTTTTGCAAAGTGGACAATTAGTGGGAGTAAAGCAAATAGTTGTTGTTACAAAACTTTGAAATAAAACTACTGAGAATAATATCAATCTGTGAAACTGAAACAATCGAAGCTTTATTTTGGTTCTTACTAAAACCCCCGACCCTTAAGTTTTTCTATATCTCTTTTTTAAGTTATTAGTTTTACTAAAACTTTTAGCAATTCATCCACGCCCTTGTATTTATTACAGTTGATTGTAATACAAAGTACAATTTGATAAAGTAGTGACAAGGGTTAAGTTGTCTAGAGTTAAGGAAATGCGAAAATATTCAAAATACCCCATGTCTTGCAACAACACCAAATTCAAGTACATATTAGCACAAGTAGCAGTGGCAACAACTACAACATCAGCAATAATTGTAAAGTATATTCGGTTATAGCCGATCATATGATATTTCGAAAAGTGGCGATCATCGTTGTCATACACAGATCATTGCTGAAAGGGAGAAACTAATGTCTCAAAAGATTGCGAGTGGTCTATTGTGAAAGTGCTGATATGACACTACTGTGAGGGCGAAATTGAATCTATTCAGAAATCTGAAGATTAAAGAGGTCTGGACACTACTTATTGTTCGAAGCTGATACTTCTCAGATGTTTAAGTAGATACTTTTCACAGATCTGATTAGAAACTTCTATAAGAGTTCTAAGTTGAAACTCCAATAAGAGTGGTCGGAGTAGACCCTACTCAGAGATCTGAGATACTACTCAATGGGCTGAGTGGAAAATACTTATAGTTTGAAGTAGATATTCCATAGCGGTTTATGTAGATACTATTAACAGGTCTGAGTGGGCACAAATTAGAGGTCTGAGTAAGAGTTCAGAGTAGACACTACTCAGAAGCCTGAATAGACACTATGCAGGGATTTGAGCAGTTACTTGTCAAAAGTCTAAGTAGAAACTACTCACAAGTCAAAGTAGAGCCTAACTTGAGGATTGAGCTAATACTCCTCAAAGGTCCAAATAAATACACTCCTATGAGGTCTCAGTAAACACTCCTAAGAGGTTTAAGTAAACACTTCTAAGAAGTCTAAAAGTCTACTCAGAGGTCGGAGAAGTCACAATTAAAAGAGAATTGATTCCACTTCTCACAGGTCTGAAAAGACACTAAAAACAGGTCTAAGAAAAGACTAAGTAAAAATTGCACAAAGTTCGAAAAAGCACTCTTCTGATATTTGATTTGACACTACTTTAGTAGTTACTTCTCAAAGGTGTAAGTAGAACGTACTCACAAGTGTTAGTAGAGACTAACTAGAGGGTTGAGCTAACACTCTTCAAGACCTACTCCGCAGAGGACTGAGAAAACACTATTCACAAGATCTGAGTACACACTATTAAGAAATCTAAGTATACACTCATATGAGGTCTTGGTAAACACTCCTATGTGGTTTATGTAGGCACTTCTAAAAAGACAAAAAGTATACTACGCAGAAATTTAAGTAGGTAATTCTCAGAGGTCTAAGTAGATAATACCAAGAGGTCTGAGAAAGCACTATTAAGAAAAACTTGAGTGGATACTACTTAGATGTCTGAGCTGACATTCTGCAGATGTTGGAGTACACAATTCTTAGAGGTTGGATTAGACAATCATTGGCATTTGTAGTAGACATTCCTCAGAACAATCCACTAAAAATAGGTCTAAGAACAGATTAACTAGAAATTGTTCAAAGATCGATGTTGCACTCTACTGATGTTAGATTTGATATTACTTTAGTAGTTACTTCTCAAAGGTCTGAGTAGACACTACTCACAAGTCTGAGTAGAGACTAATTAGAGGATTCAGCTAACACTCCTCAAAGGTCGTAGATAATACTAAGAGAGAATTGAGTGGATACTACATAGAGGTCTGATCTGACATTCTGCAAAAGTTAGAGTATACAATTCTCTTAGAGTTTGAAGAGACTAACTAGAAATTGTTCAGAGATCGAAGTAGCACTCCTCTGAGATTAGATTTGGCACTAAGTAGTCTTAGTAGATATTACTAAGTCGACTCCACTTAGTAGTATGACTAGACACTAATAAGAAGTGTAAGTAGACACTGATAAGAAACCTGAGTAGACAGCACCACTTAGAGGTCGGAATAGACATTACTCAGAGATCCAAGCATATACTAGAATGGACCACCGAGTGGTTACTACTCACGAAGCGGTATTACAGACTACTCTGAGGATTGAGCAAACAACTCAAAAAGGTTTTAATAGGCGTCACTTAGAGCGTCGTAAGTAGGTACTACGTAGACTGCTGTATAGAAGGATCATCATTCCGACGATCTTCAGTAAGTGTTTTTCTTCACTGTTACAAACACCACCACAAACCTATAATACCCACACTACTCAGAGATCTCAGCAGATACTAGAATGGACCTCAGAGTTGTCACTACTCATAGAGCGGTATTACAGACTACTCAGAGGATTGAGTAAATACCTTAAAAAGGACTTAATAGGCATCACTCAGAGTTTCTAAGTACATATTACTCAGACTGCTGCATATAAGGATCATCGCTCCAACGATCTTCAGTAAGTGTTTTTCAACTGTTACAAACACCAAGGCAAACCTATAATACCCACTACACCATAATAGTTTTTCGTAAAATAATAAAAACAAAAAAATAAAGATGTATTACCTCAGAGAAGCCATTCGTTTTAAACCATGAACCATGATAGATTCTAAACTTATTCTTATATATTTGAGATACTTCCCTCTCTGCCCTATTACACTATAACGAAAGTAAAATACCTTAAGACAGAGGAGAGTGGAGAAAAATACAACTCAAATTCAAGATAAAAATCTGTATTTATACTCATTCATACATCCTTAAAATGTTTTAAAGTTTATTTTCATGTTGATGTTGTAAAAGTGTGTGGTAGTATATTATATGTGTATGTGTGTAAATATGTGTCTATGTAGTATGTCTTTTTCTATCAGTTAAGTTCTTATTTTGGTTTTTTTTTGGAAGGGGGTTTTTGTGTGTTTTACAGTGATTTGATGTCTGTAAAAGCGATTGAATTGTAATGAAATCTGATGTGGCATAAAATACCAGCATCAATATTGGCAACTTTTAAACTCATTCACACACAAACACATACCTTTACAAATACACACACTAACATACATATATATTCATACTACTTTTACATATAACGTTTACATTTCCAATACTTTTACATGCCGTTTTACAAATGCTCATACATCCATGAATTCATTCGGTTTTCTATACAATTTTTGTTTGACGGAATTGTTTGGGAAAATTTTAAAACACAGTCATGGTTTAGCTGTTGCTGCTGCCTGCCTTTGCAATTTTATATTTAGAATTTTCTTGTTTCATAAGCGACATGTTGATACTTTTCTTTTTTCTAAATTTTTCATTTTTTTATTTTTATTTTACTTGGTATTTCCGGTTTAGTGGCGGATGTTTAAAGTATTGTTTAACTTTATCATCGTTTTCTTATTTTTTTTTCAGATTTTGACATGGAGTAGATTTTGATTTGTTATACTGTCTTACTGTATAAATATATTTCACTTACTTGTTGTTTATTTGACGATTTATGATGATCAACTTTATTATTATTTTAATTTTTCGTTTTGTACTTTTTTGAATAATATTAGGAGTTGTGTATACATTTTTGTGGTTTATATTATTTTGCTTAAGTCAATAGCAAATGGTTGAATATTTTGTAAAAATTTAAAAATTAAGTCTGTAAAAATGAAATATTTAAAGTTTTTAATCGTTTATGGGCTATAGTGATTGACATCTGTATGGTAAATTGTCTAGTCTATTGTCTAGTATATAGTCTAGTATATAGTCTAGTCTATAACCCATTCTATAGTCTAGTCTATAGTCTAGTCTAATCTATAGTCTAGTCTAATCTATAGTCTAGTCAATAGCTTAGTCTAAAGTCTATACTATAGTCTTGTCTATAGTCTAGTCTATAGTCTAGTCTATAGTCTAGTCTATAGTCTAGTCTATAGTCTAGTCTATAGTCTAGTCTATAGTCTAGTCTATAGTATAGT
>NC_060954.1:11773901-11775393 GCF_022045245.1 Lucilia cuprina
ACTGAACTAGAACTGAACTAGAACTGAACTAGAACTGAACTAGAACTGAACTAGAACTGAACTAGAACTGAACTAGAACTGAACTAGAACTGAACTAGATCTGAACTACAACTGAACTAGAACTTAATTAGAACTGACCTAGAACTGAACTAGAAAACAATAATTTAACAAACAAATTGTTTTTTTTTTTTATTCTACAAAAATTCTTTAAAAAGTGATAGTGTGTTTATTACAGAAATGTTTCTGTATGTTTTTATTTATATAAGTATGTTGTGTGGTATACAACTTTTGTAAATTATAAGAGTTTGATTGAGGTTGTAGCCACCATCACCTCTTACTCCACTACTACCATTTACTTGGATAAATTTATCGTTTATCTAACCTTAACCTCGGTTTGGTTTCCGGGGTTTTTTTCTTCTGTTTTATTTACGACTGATTTCTGTTTAACGTTTTTGCTGATTGGGGTGACAGCGCTGCAACAATCTGTTGGAACAACATTTGAATGAGTAAGAGGGTGGCAGATTAAGGTATAAACAAAGTATATATTTAACTATGATCTACTATTTTCTGCTTAGCGCCTCTAAAGTCACATTAGAATTTTCTTAAAATCTTGAAAGTTGTTGTCATTTCACTTTCTTGCTATAACAACTACTTACTAAAGATTTTTATTATTCCTTTTATGGAAATAACTTAAGTCCTGCATAAGTTTATACTCTACGAATATTTGTGTTGTAAACTTAAAAAATGTTGCTCATATTGCTGTTGTCGATGTTATTGACGAGGAATATTGATCAATATTTTTATTGATATTTCTTCTCTCATTTTCTAAACTTTAATATTACAAATATAAATGACATTTTGCGATTTCATCTTGTTGTTTGAAAGTTTGTTGTAATTCAAGAAATTTAATAGGGCGCAACAAATATAGTTCTCACAAAATTTTTTTCTTGTCTCACTTATTCTTCAACGACTCGAATTTTTATATTTCCGGGATATTTAATCTATTAAATAAAAGAGAAGTCATTTTAGATAATTTTTCTTAAACCATGCATTAAAAAAAAACTTATTTGTCCAATAGTTTTAAAAAGTCACTCTAAACTGTTGGAAATAATTTTTTGTTTTTGTTGTAACTCTACTAATAAAGAAAATTTTATGAAATTTTACAAGTGGCTTGAAAGAAAAACAAGGCAACAAATATTAAAAAAAAATTAAATTACATATTTGATGCTGGATGTAAGAGTTAAAAGAAGTATCGATATTGCAAAACTTTCATCGATTTATGTGAAAGTTGAAATGTTAATTTGTATAATAAATAGAGTGGATGCAGTAATATATTAAAAATAAGTATCTTTTAAAAATATCAACTGAACTAGAACTAAACTAGAACTGAATAAGAACTAAACTAGAACTGAACTAGAACTGAACTAGAACTGAACTAGAACTGAACTAGAACTGAACTAGAACTGAACTAGAACTGAACTAGAACTGAACT
>NC_060954.1:11775493-11777260 GCF_022045245.1 Lucilia cuprina
TCTATAGTCTAGTCTATAGTCTAGTCTATAGTCTAGTCTATAGTCTAGTCTATAGTCTAGTCTATAGTCTAGTCTATAGTCTAGTCTATAGTTTTGTCTATAGTCTAGGCTAGTCTATAGTTTAGTCTAGTGTTGTGTATAGTCCACCCTAGTCTATAATCCATAGTCTAATATTTAGGCTTGTCCATAGTGTAGTCTATAGGTTAGTCCATAGTCTAGTCTATAGTTTAGTCTATAGTTTTGTCTGTAGTCTAGTTTATAATCTAGTCTATAGTCTAGCCTATAATGTAGTCCATAGTCGAGTCCGTAATTTTGTGTGAACCTAATCTAGGCTATGATCTAGTCTATAGTCCAGTATATAGTCCATTTAATAATATGTACAAGTTATAGATTATTTGTAAATACTTCAATAAATCAATAAACCCTATAGCAAGAAAAAAATAAAAATCTCTATCACTCTTTTCCCAATTGAACTAAAGATTAAACTGTCAATTTGTTAAAATTACAAGGGCAATACGTTGCCATTGACAGGAAACCACATGAAACAAAAACTAGAATACAACCTTTGAAATATTGAAAATTTAATTTGTAACAAAATAGCATCATAATCCCTTATGAAATATATTCTCCGGAGAATACAAGCACTCTTAGTTCTTACCAAATGCTATTATTATCTTTTATCCCACATCAAAATTAAAACTTTGATTTGTAACACATGAAATGAAGAAAAAAGAAAACATAAAAAATTAAATTCAATAAAAAAACCAAACTGCTGCATAAAGACAAACATAAACTGAAAAAAATAACAGAAAAAATTTAAACGAAAAAATTAAAATAAATAAGAATTTCTAAATAGAAAAAAAAACAAAAAAACTTCAAGAAAAATTTCACTTGCACACAGCTGTTGTAAAATGAAATTAATTACATTCCTTAACCTTAAGCTCAATGGACTAAATAAGCAGTATTTAAAAGGACGTAAATGAAAAATCGAAAATACTACATACCCCCCCCCCCCCCCCCCCCCCCCTCAACTCTAAGAGTTCAGTCTAAAATGCAAAGAAAAAAAAAAACAGAAGAGATAAGCTTAAAATGGCAACTAGAAATGAGAAGAGTAATGAAAAAAATGGCACAACATTTAAGAAAATTAAGTTGCCACCATTTAAAACCATCTTCTTTTTACCTTTTTTAGAAGAAATCACAATGTTAGGCCAGGCCACAATTGTACACACACTCATAAAGCTGTGGCAGACTAGTTAAGGCAAATTTTTATTTCGACTTTTTATTCTCCTTCTACATTCAATAATCTCCTTGTAGTATTCCTATTTCATTCTCCACCTGCTTTTAATTTGCTTCATTTCTTTCTTTTCGTTTTTCTCATTTGTTGGTAAATACGAAACAATAACAACGTTAATAACCCTAAATACCAACTAAATCCAAAAAACATTATCAAAAACTAGACTCATTCACTCCACTCACTGTTTGTTGGTAAGAGAGGTAAATTTTTTGTAGGTCTTATAGGAAATACTATGAATGTGGACTAGATTATAGACTACATTAAAGACTAGGCTTTAGAGTAGACTAGACTACATTATAGACTACACTATAAACTTGACTATAAACTAGACTATAGACTAAGCTACAGACTAGACCATAGATTAATCTATAGACTAGACTATAGACTAGACTATAGACTAGACTATAGACTAGACTATAGACTATAGACTAGACTATAGACTAGACTATAGACTAGACTATAGACTAGACTAT
>NC_060954.1:11777360-11780014 GCF_022045245.1 Lucilia cuprina
AGACTATAGACTATTCTATAGTCAAGACTATAGACTATTCTATAGTCAAGACTATAGACTATTCTATAGTCAAGACTATAGACTATTCTATAGTCAAGACTATATACTTTTCTATAGTCAAGAATATAGACTATTCTATGCTCAAGACTATAGACTATTCTATAGTCAAGACTATAGTCTATTCTATAGTCAAGACTATAGACTATTCTATAGTCAAGGCTATAGACTATTCTATAGTCAGGACTGTAGACTTTTTTTTAGTCAAAGACTGCTCTATTTTCAAGATTGTGTAGGGAAGACTATAAACTAGTTTACAGTCTTGTCTATGGGCTAGTTTATTGGCTGGGTTATTGGCTAGGTTATTGGCTATTTTATTGGCTATTCTATAGTCCAATTTAAAGTCTATTCTGTAGTCTGGTCTATTGTCCAGTCTTTATTCTAGCCTTCAATTTAGTCTATATTCCATTCTATTGTCTAGTTTATAGTCTACTCTTAAGCATATAATCTAATCTATAGTCTAGTGTAGTCGATAGTCTAGTCTATGGTCTAGCCTATGGTCTGGTCTATAGTCTACTCTGTAGCCTAGTATATTGTCTATTGTATAGTCTAGTATAAAGTGTAGTTTATTGTCTAGACTTTAGTCTAGTCTACAGTACTATCTATAGTCTAGTTTATAGTAAAGATAAATAATACCCTATAGTCTAGTCTATAGTTTATTCTACAGTCAAGTCTGTAGCCTAGTATAGTGTCTATTGTACAAAAATAGTCTTTAAATTGCATTTTCTGAATTAAATCACTGAGTTTTAAATGTAGCGAACATTTTAAGTTTCCTAGAAAAAAAGCAAAAAACCTACCAATCTATGTATTATAATTCTTAAGGTCTTTTTTATTGTGACAATATGTTCAGATTTGTATACAAATAGAGGATTTTTTTTTTCAAATACCACTTTTTTCTCATAGTTTGTTATTGGTTTTCCGTATAGATAGTGTTCTTGTTGTTCTTTGTTTTGTTTCTTTTTTAATAAACTATCTCATCGAACGTTAAGCTTTTAAATTTGTTGTTGATCAACAACAAAAACCTTTTATTTTTACCATGTTGTTGTTAAACTATTGTATTGACTGGTATCAGTGAACAGTGATTTTGTTCTTGCAACATTTTTTTTAAATTCCTTTTTTTCTCTATTGCTGCCCTTTCAATTGATGGCGTTTGTTTGGTTGCAAATCATTTCTTGTTGGGTTTTTTTCTCTACCTTTGTTACTGCACCCAACAACAACTATAGCTATTGTCCTTGTTGTTGCTGCTGCCACTAGCATTGCTGTTGTTATCTATCGGTACTTCTATTAACCAATATATTTTTTCTTTTCCTTATTTCAAATCCTATTGCTGTATTAATGTGTAGGGTGAATGTTTATTTTCCTTGCTTTTCTGATACTTTTTTTACTCGTATTATTCCTTTATTGGTATCATTCTTCTTTATTATGTATATATACTACTCTATTGGTTGCAAGTTGCAAGTAAATGAAAATTTGATTCAATTACTAAGCAATTATTGTTTACGTTATAAACTATTTTTAATTGAGATTGGAGTGGTATTATAGTGATTAAATGTTCCAAAGTTAATCCACTAATATCACGTTATATGGTCTTCGATAATAACTAACTAAGATGGAGAATAACAAAAACAAATAAGTATAAAAAAACATATTAACTTTCTTGCAACTAAATTTTATGAAAAATTGTAAATACAAATATCTAAGGCAAGTGGGCATTAAATAACCAGGGATGGGTTAGATGCCACGTGTTTACAAACAAAGGTGTATAAATCAGTTATAAGATTTCAGGGGAGGATTAATTATAAAGTTGTTATGATAAAACAAATTGAGCTAATTATAACTAAAGAAGAAACTTGAAAGAAGATTAAAAAAGTATGAAATTGTAAAAAGGACTAACTTATAGAAAAAAGTTCTCTTAAGGATTATACAACACACAGATAGACTAGTCTATAGACTGGACTATGGACTAGACTGTATACTAAACCATAGACTATACAATATACTAGGCTGCTAAACTAGACAATAGACCAGACCTTACATTAAACAATAATCTACACAATAGAATGGATAAAATACCATAGACTGGGCTATAGATTAAAATATAAATACGACTGCAGTTAAGACTAAACCTTACACCAAAACATAGAATTTGCTTTTAACTAGACTTTAAATTTGACTATGGGCTAGACTATAGATCAGACTATAGACTCGACTAAAAACTATTACATAGATCAGACTATAGACTAAAAACTATAATATACATCAGACTATAGGCTAGAATACAGACTAAAAACTAGGCTATAGACCAGACCATTAAAATTACTATAAAATACGATAAATAAGACAATAAACTAGACTGTAGACTAAATTGTAAAAAAGACTATAGCCTAGACTACAGACTAGATTACAGACTACAGAATAGATTACAGACTAGATTACAGACTAGACCAGACTATAGACTAGACTATAGACTAGACTACAGACTAGACTACAGACTAGGTACAGTGAAATAACTCCCAAATGAAATAACTCCCAACGGGTAAAATGAAATAACACCCAATCAACTGTCCATACAAATTGGGAATTATTTCATATGAAAT
>NC_060954.1:11780114-11789676 GCF_022045245.1 Lucilia cuprina
GACTATAGAATAGTCTATAGTCTTGACTATAGAATAGTCTATAGTCTTGACTATAGAATAGTCTATAGTCTTGACTATAGAATACTCTATAGTCTTGACTATAGAATACTCTATAGTCTTGACTATAGAATAGTCTATAGTCTTGACTATAGAATAGTATATAGTCTTGACTATAAAATAGTCTATATTCTTGACTGTAGAAGAGTCTATTGTCTTGACTACAGAATAGTCTATAGTCTTGACTATAGAATAGTCTATAGTGTTGACTATAGAAAAGTCTATAGTCTTGACTATAGAATAGTCTATAGTCTTGGTTATAGAATAGTCTATAGTATTGACAATAGAATAGTCTATAATCTTGACTATAGAATAGTCTGTAGTCTTGACTATAGAATAGTATATAGTCTTAACTATAGAACAGTCTATGGTCTTGACTATAGAATAGTCTATAGTCTTGACTATAGAATAGACAATAGATTAATCTATACTCTTGGCTATAGAATAGTCTGTAGTCTTGATTATATCATAGCCAATTTTCTTGACTATGAAGTAGATTCTAATCTAAACTTTAGACTAGACTTTAAATAGATATATAGTTTTTATATAAGACAGTCATAATTCTTAATAAGTTTAAGAAACATTTATTGTTATTGTATAGACTTTTTAATAGTCATACAATTTATAAAAATTAAAAAAACAACTATCTGCAAACATAGAAAATAGAAAAAAAATCTCCCTCTTCCAAAAAAGAAAAAAACTGCAACATTGTTTTGTCAATTACTGTAGGGTATGATATGATCTCTCATAACTGTCTGTTATCTATACATACTAGTTTGTCTAAAGTTTTTCCAAGCTATTTTATTTCTGTTTTTCAGTTTTTGCTTTTGTTTTTTCTCATTTTTGTTGTAAACAAAACTTTTTATCAACATATTTTTTTCCAACCATATACATCATTGGAACAAACAGACCCAAACAATTGCCTAACGGGCAGGGAAAAGTGAAGTTGTTAAGGGGAAAGTACGCTTTCGAGCATAAAATGTTGTCTTGTTTGACAGTAAATATTATTGCTGGTGGAAATGCTGCTGCTATTTCTTGGTGTACAACATAAAACACTACAACAACTACTAGCCCTCCTTTACTACTACTATTGTTGTGGGAGTGCCATGCAAGTGTGGAGACTAACTGGCCGTGTATGAAGTTGAAAGCATACAGGCAGCAGTGGAGTCAGCCGTATAGTTTATTCGCTATAACAGTGTGAGTTATCATGTTTGAAAACATTGGCAACACCACATTGTGTACTTCATTATTTGGATTGTTGTGTTGTTTGTTTTTTCATACATTTTTATTGTCATTGTCGTTGTTGCTGTAACTCATACTGCTGTAAAACCTACAAAACTGGATTGATTAAGTCTATCTATATATGTACGAAGAGGTTGTAGGTTGTGGGAGTAGTTTAGATAGTGTAATTTAAAAGCCAGCAACGTGAGTTGTGTCAGTCACTCCGTTTTCTTTTCTTCGTTCGTTTTTCAGTTTATTTAAATACTCCAGAGTATGTTTTAGTCTCGAGGTTTAGGTATGTTTTCGTGGAATGTTCTTGGTGTAATTTTAAAGATGTTTATGTGCAGAACTGCGATATGTTCTCATGTGCTCCGGACTCTAAGTGGTTCATTTCATGTTTGATATTATGTAAAACTAAAGAAGTGCCTTCCGAAGAAGGAAAAGTACCAAGTGTTTCTCTTTTATAGGTTTATTTTTACTTCGGGCTCAATATGCTTAATTTCATGTTTCTAGGTTCAATGCTGTAGGGAATTCAAAAATATATTTTCTTTGAACAATAAACTTCTAAAATATCTTACAAAATTGTTAAATATGTAGGTCTCGAATATATCTGTCTTCAGAAAATTGAATTCCACAAACATACAGACATAGTTAAATCGAATCCGCTTTTGCACAGACCACTTTGATACATTTATAAACATAATCAAAAGTGGGCGGATTAGTATTAACGGGCGTGGTATTTCCGATATTAGAGAACTACAATGGATGTCAAACTAGAGTGGCATAACTCCCTCAACTTTTTGTAAGATCAATTTTAACATCCGTATAAATATTATGAAAAAATATAGGCAGACTAGCGTTAGTGGGCGTGGCATCATTCATATTATTCAAATACTAAAATTCGTATATATGGGATACTATAAAAGCCAGAATGACCAATTTTTTTAACAATAACTCGAGCAATATGAATTCTTAGAGGCTAAAGGGTAATTTAATGGGTGTGACATAACAAATATAGTCTTCGATCCACTTTGACATCGATATGAAATTTTGGAAGAAAATGCGCAAACTATCAATGGTGATCGTCGTTCTTCTCGTATAAAAAGTCTCTTTGTCTGGAATATTATAACACCAAAGTCATCAAGTTTGTGTGTGCAAATTCATATGAATATAAATATTTCGAACAAGAATGTGGGCGTGTAGTAATCTAGTAGGCGTGGCATCTATACTTAGAAAATTAAAATAACTATAGAATCCGATCAACTTTGACATCGTTATGAGAAGTCAGGAGAAATTTGCGAAAACTTGAAATGGTGGATGTACCAAATATAGTGGGCATGTGATAAAAGGGTAGTCTACTGGGCGTGTCATCTCTCTAATTTGTAACTATAGGAAACTATAACAACTATAGTCTTCGATCAACTTTGACATCGCACAAACTTTCAATACTGGACGTGGCACCTTTAATATAAAAAACAAGTAAGAAATTATAGTCAGGCGAGGCCAACCTATAATACCCTACACCTGTTGCAATAAATAAAATGTAATTTACTTTTCATAATAAACCATTCAAGTTGAATTGTACCTTGCCTCAGATATAGTTAAGCCATTAATTGTTGAAAAAAATTGTGGACATTTAAGTCAAATTTTGAAAGGTGTTTTTATAGGGGCTTGTCTTAAAAATTGCGAGCTTTAGTTTGATTACAAAACAGTCAGACAGATAGACAGACAGACAGACAGACAGACGGACAGACGGACAGACAGACAAACAGACAAACAGACAAACAGACAAACAGACAAACAGACAAACAGACAAACAGACAAACAGACAAACAGACAAACAGACAAACAAACAAACAAACAGACAAACAGAAAGACAGGCAGACAGACAGACAGACAGACAGACTGACAGACAGACAGACAGACAGACAGACAGACAGACAGACAGACAGACTGACAGACTGACAGACTGACAGACTGACAGACTGACAGACTGACAGACTGACAGACTGACAGACTGACAGACTGACAGACTGACAGACTGACAGACTGACAGACTGACTGACAGACTGACAGACTGACAGACAGACATACAGGCAGACAGACATACAGGCAGACAGGCAGACAGACATACAGGCAGACAGACATACAGGCAGACTGACAGACAGACGGAGGGACATAGCTAAATCGATATTAGTCCAAAAATAACTTCAGTATCTTAGAAATGTGTTTTAGTTACTTTAAAATTTATCCACTTTTTTCGATTAGAGTTTATTTGTATAGTCTAAGAATATTCAGTTTTTTATTGTAATTTTTTGTTTTTCTTCCTAATTCACTGCTTCAACAAAATCACCATCATCATCATCATACTCATCATCATTGTCACCACCAATACAATCATTATCATGATCGTCATCATCATCGACATTGTCAAGTTCTTATTGTCTTTGTTGGTTGAAGTAACTTCAAGTTTTGGGGTTTTGTTTAGAGCATTTTTTCTACAATCCTTTATTTCAATACTTATTTGTTTTTCTTGTTGTTTTCTGCTTGTTTGTTTTATATCCTTTATTACATACAGCCATTTATTTAGGAGTTTTTCTTTCCTCTAGAGCATTTCTTTCTAGAGTTTTTTTCTTCTTATTTTATCTTGTGTTGTGTGTTTCATTGTGCTTTGGTTAAGTGTTTTTTGCTCAATTAATGCAATTATATATAAAAATTCCCTGTTTCTTATGCTAATTTGTAAAACTTAATCTGTTACGTAGGGTGTTCGAAGTTTTTTTTTCACTCTATTCTTTTAAACGTTTTGTTTACAATTTTTCACTTTCTTTAGAGTTTTTAATCCTTTGAAAGGAAGTTGTCGTGCTAAAAGTGGCAAGGATGTTGTAAATGTTTTGTTAAACAATAAATGCAGATGAATGGCTGTTAAGTTAAATAAAAAAATAGAAAAATATTAAAGTCATTTCTTTTTAGATAATAGATTTTTCTTTATCAATAAGTTCAATCAACTGCTTTAAGTTATTTCCTAACACTTTAGAAGTTTAATTCGTTCTTACCTTCTTGACAAAAACAACATTATTTCTTTAAACAAAATATATGAATCTCTTCCAAATAAACATCTAAAGAGATAAAAAGACAAAATTGCATAAAGAAAACAAGCGACTATTCAAAATTTATCATGTGACAACATGTGTATATAAAAGATTTGTTTCTTTATATTTCACGTTAACCTTCCGAAAAAAAATAACTTGAAAAAAAAACTTCTTTAAACACCAGTCGTGTATTCATATCTATAAGAGACAATTCTACTGGAAAAATACTTGTAAGAAAAAGACAAAGAAATCTACAACGAAAAATAAAGCAACAATATGAGAAATATATACATAATGAAAAAAAGAAGCGAATTTGTACACGCTGGCTGCGTAAGTCACATGAAACAAACGAGAATTTGTAATTTAAGATGAGTAAAAGAAGCAACAAAAAATATATATTTATATAGAGTAATATAATAAAAAAATTTAACATATTTTTACTACTGAACATGCTGAACATAAATATGCACACAAAACGAGGTTAAACTGAAAAGTTCTTAAAACTAAAACATTACTAGAAAAAACAAGTAAGAGTTCTATATTCGGCTGTGCCGAATCTTATATACCCTTCACCATGATGTGTTTAAAGCCTTTTGTACCTTTTGAAGAACGAAAAAGTACCAAAAAGACCCCATCTATGGGTCCTCAGTTAATCCGGGCCATACAAACTTAATTACATGTTCCTAGGTTCAATATTGTAGAAATTGTAAAAAGTACCTTTTGAAGAACGAAAAAGTACCAAGAAGTCCCCTTTTACTGGTTCTCACTTAATCCGGGATATACGAACTTAATAACATATTTCTAGGTTCAATATTATAGAAATTTCAAAAAGTACCTTTTGAAGAATGAAAAAGTACCAAAAAGTACCCTTTCATGGGTCCTCACTTAATCCGGGCCATACATACTTAATTACATGTTTCTAGGTTCAATATTGTAGAAATTGCAAAAAGTACCTTTTGAAAAACGAAAAAGTACCAAAAAGTCCCCTTTTATGGGTCCTCACTTAATCCGGGCCATACATACTTAATTACATGTTTCTAGGTTCAATATTGTAGAAATTGCAAAAAGTACCTTTTGAACAACGAAAAAATACCAAAAAGTCCCCTTTTATGGGTCCTCACTTAATCCGGGCCATACATACTTAATTACATGTTTCTAGGTTCAATATTGTAGAAATTGCAAAAAGTACCTTTTGAAAAACGAAAAAGTACCAAAAAGTCCCCTTGTATGGGTCCTCACTTTATCCGGGCCATACATACTTAATTACATGTTTCTACGTTCAATATTGTAGAAATTGCAAAAAGTACCTTTTGAAGAACGAAAAAGTACCAAAAAGTCCTCTTTTATGGGTCCTCACTTAATCCGGGCCATACATACTTAATTAAATGTTTCTAGGTTCAATAATGTAGAAATTGCAAAAAGTACCTTTTGAACAACGAAAAAGTCCCCTTTTATGGGTCCTCACTTAATCCGGGCCATACATACTTAATTACATATTTCTAGGTTCAATATTGTAGAAATTGCAAAAAGTACCTTTTGAAAAACGAAAAAGTACCAAAAACTCCCCTTGTTTGGGTCTTCACTTAATCCGGGCCATGCATACTTAATTTCATGTTTCTAGGTTCAATATTATAGAAATTTCAAAAAATACCTTTTGAAGAACGAAAAAGTACCAGAAAGTCCCCTTTTATAGGTTCTCACTTAATCCAGGCTCTACATACTTAATTTCATATTTCTAGCCAATAACAAAACATTAGTGCTGCTCTCGCTCTGCTACTCTTGCTCTGCTGCTCTTGCTCTGCTTTGCTTTTATAAACAAATTACAATAACAATATTTACCGTATTGTTATGTATTTTGTTTTTGTTTTTTGCAGTTTCTGTCTGAGCATGAATAAAAAATCTAAATTTTATATGAAATTTTCAGAGGTTGTCTCGGTTTTTTGCTCATATCTCCGTTATTTATGGACCGATTTTGCTGATTTTAAATAGCGTTCTTGCCGGTCGTATGTCTGATAGAATTATGGAAGATTCGGATCTCGCAGATATCTGGGGTCTTCTAAAAACTGATTTCAACAAACATACAGACAGACAGACAGACAGACAGACGGACAGACAGACGGACATGGCTTAATCGACTCCGCTATCTATAAGGATCCAGAATATATATACCTTATAGGGTCGGAAAATTATATTATAGAAATTACAAACGGAATGACAAACTTATATATACCCTTCTCACGAAGGTGAAGGGTATAACTAGAACATAACTAGAACAGAACTAGAACAGAACTAGAACAGAACTAGAACAGAACTAGAACAGAACTAGAACAGAACTAGAACAGAAATAGAACAGAAATAGAACAGAACTAAAACAGAACTAGAACAGAACTAGAACAGAACTAGAACAGAACTAGAATAGAACTAGAACAGAACTAGAACAGAACTAGAACAGAACTAGAACTGAACTAGAACTGAACTAGAACTGAACTAGAACAGAACTAGAACAGAACTAGAACAGAACTAGAACAGAACTAGAACAGAACTAGAACAGAACTAGAACAGAACTAGAACAGAACTAGAACAGAACTAGAACAGAACTAGAACAGAACTAGAACAGAACTAGAACAGAACTAGAACAGAACTAGAACAGAACTAGAACAGAACTAGAACAGAACTAGAACAGAACTAGAACAGAACTAGAACAGAACTAGAACAGAACTAGAACAGAACTAGAACAGAACTAGAACAGAACTAGAACAGAACTAGAACAGAACTAGAACAGAACTAGAACAGAACTAGAACAGAACTAGAACAGAACTAGAACAGAACTAGAACAGAACTAGAACAGAACTAGAACAGAACTAGAACAGAACTAGAACAGAACTAGAACAGAACTAGAACAGAACTAGAACAGAACTAGAACAGAACTAGAACAGAACTAGAACAGAACTAAACAGAACTAGAACAGAACTAGAACAGAACTAGAACAGAACTAGAACAGAACTAGAACAGAACTAGAACAGAACTAGAACAGAACTAGAACAGAACTAGAACAAACTAGAACAGAACTAGAACAGAACTAGAACAGAACTAGAACAGAACTAGAACAGAACTAGAACAGAACTAGAACAGAACTAGAACAGAACTAGAACAGAACTAGAACAGAACTAGAACAGAACAGAACTAGAACAGAACTAGAACAGAACTAGAACAGAACTAGAACAGAACTAGAACAGAACTAGAACAGAACTAGAACAGAACTAGAACAGAACTAGAACAGAACTAGAACAGAACTAGAACAGAACTAGAACAGAACTAGAACAGAACTAGAACAGAACTAGAACAGAACTAGAACAGAACTAGAACAGAACTAGAACAGAACTAGAACAGAACTAGAACAGAACTAGAACAGAACTAGAACAGAACTAGAACAGAACGAGAACAGAACTAGAACAGAACTAGAACAGAACTAGAACAGAACTAGAACAGAACTAGAACAGAACTAGAACAGAACTAGAACAGAACTAGAACAGAACTAGAACAGAACTAGAACAGAACTAGAACAGAACTAGAACAGAACTAGAACAGAACTAGAACAGAACTAGAACAGAACTAGAACAGAACTAGAACAGAACTAGAACAGAACTAGAACAGAACTAGAACAGAACTAGAACAGAACTAGAACAGAACTAGAACAAACTAGAACAGAACTAGAACAGAACTAGAACAGAACTAGAACAGAACTAGAACAGAACTAGAACGGAACTAGAACAGAACTAGAACAGAACGAGAACAGAACGAGAACAGAATTAGAACAGAACTAGAACAGAACTAGAACAGAACTAGAACAGAACTAGAACAGAACTAGAACAGAACTAGAACAGAACTAGAACAGAACTAGAACAGAACTAGAGCAGAACTAGAACAGAACTAGAACAGAACTAGAACAGATCTAGAACAGAACTAGAACAGAACTAGAACAGAACTAGAACAGAACCACAATATAGTTAGAACAGAACTACAACAGAACTAAAACAGAACTAGAACAGAACTATAATAAAACAAAACAAGAATTGAGTTATTTCTAAATCTGCCTTAGTTTCTTAAAAAAATAAACTAAAGCACAGCAGCAAGACACACTCACACGTAAACTTAAATACATATTTTGACGCGTCATGTGGTTTTTAACTGTAACAGTATTATAAAATACAAAAAAAAAAGACTATAGCAACCAACACACACATTACTGTTTATATCGAGAGCGAGATAAACAAAATACAGGAAGACAAACACACATGCAGTCATAGTCTTGACGATAATAACAACAACAAAACTCACATACCAACACATCTTATAACGATAACTTCCACCATGATATTATAAATGTAAAAAAGCAGCGTTATATGATGAGAGTAACTAAGTATTTTGTAGAAATGCCAAAGGCTGATGTTATGCTCACATATATGTAGTTACAGCCACAAAAAAAGAAAAATATATTACACATGTACATATACTTACTCACAGACATTCGGCTATACATACAGCCTTACACATACTCCTACAACTCTTGTAAAAAACGTAAATCTTTAGTGTTTTTTTTCACCAACATACATTTTTTTGTTTTGTTTATGGTGGTTCAGATGTGGGCTAAAGTTTTTTTAACAAACAAAAAATACAAAATTACATTATATAGTTTTTTTGTTACATATTGTTTGTGTTCTTCTTGTTGAAGGTGGCAGCCAGCTGCAGTTGTAGAAGCATTTTTAATTTTATTTCTTATAAGTAACAAAAACTACTGTTTTGCTGAACTTAAATTTAAATATATTTCGAAAGAAAAGTTATAATAAATTTAAAAAACATATAGTTAAAGATAAATAAAGATTCTGCGGATCTTAATATAATTGCTAGTAAATAAACTAACTATGTATATGTATTTACTATCGATCATAATATGTAACATATTTACATACTTATAGTGCGGCCCACTAAACGTATAATTAATAATATCAAAAAATATCACTCATACCTTGTAGTGTCTAAGAAACAAACATTTTTAGGTCTTTTATCAACCTACATGGTTTAAAATTGTTCAGTTCTAGCTCAGTTCTAGTTCAGTTCAGTTCTAGTTCAGTTCTAGTTCAGTTCTAGTTCAGTTCTAGTTCAGTTCTAGTTCAGTTCTAGTTCAGTTCTAGTTC
>NC_060954.1:11789776-11793976 GCF_022045245.1 Lucilia cuprina
GTCCAGACTATGGACTGTTCTATAGTCCAGACTATAGACTGTTCTATAGTTCAGACTATAGACTGTTCTATAGTCCAGACTATAGACTGTTCTATAGTCCAGACTATACACTGTTCTATAGTCCAGACTATAGACTGTTCTATAGTCCAGACTATGGACTGTTCTATAGTCCAGACAATAAGACTAAATACGGTATTATAGTTCATACCACTCATACTATACTCTAGAGTCTAGACATTTCTATAGGCCAGTCTAAAGATTGTTGTACAGACTGTGAAGTGCAATTTAGTGGTAACTGAAGGCTATATTCTCCTGACAATATACTGTTCTACAGTCCACAATTTGAATAGATTTTATATCTTCTCCTTTATAGTTATTTCTATGTAAATTTTCTATAGGCTTTCATAGTTATAGCAATAATGCGAAGGTATAAACTTAAATGGCATACAGATGTGAGTTTTTTATATACAATCGAGCGTAGTTTTTATTTGTCTCTTCCTTATTTTTTTGTGATTCATGACATTTAGCAACAAACAAACACATCTACTTATGCTCATATTTCCATACGACACTCTACAACTTTGGCGTCATTGTAAGAAGAAACTAAAACAAACTTATACACACACTTATGCACAAAGGAGACAGCAGCAGTTTTAGCAAACCCTGCTATCAAGTTAAGCTTTACTTGGGTTGTGTGTGTGTGTTTTGCGCTCACTTTTTTATTACTATTTTAGTGTTTTTTTCTGTTAGTTTTTGCTCGTGTATTTAAAAGGTATATTTCCGTTTTATTCTTCATCTTCAGTGTCTTTTTGCAGCCTGTTTGTTGGAATTCCTGTGTGTTTGTTTGAGTGTATATGTTTGTTTTCTCATTGTTATGTGTTTTTTTTTTTGTTTGTCTCCTCTGTTAGCTGTTGTTTGCCTTTGTTCTTTTATTTTTTTTTTGTTGCTGTATTCTCATATTGCTGCTGTTAGACAGTTTCTAGCGTTAAGGTTCACACAGGAGGTGCTGTGGCACATATGCGACATTTATAAATTTATAACCACTTCAAGTACCATGCAACAACAACAACAAGAACAGCAATAACTAAATATGTATAGGAAAAATAACTTACAAAAACAAAGCTCGTTTGAAATTTTTCTTTATAATAAAGAAGACAAGTAGAGAAAGAGTAAAAAAAAGAATTGAACAATTTAAATGAACTTTAAGTTGTCTGAATAAAGAAAAAAAAAGAACAAACTGGAATGCAATATAAGAGTGTGTGGCATGCAACACACTGATGCTTATTTAAAATTAAAATATTGGTTGTAATTTGTAAAAAATATATAGAAAAAAGAAACGTTATTGGTGAAATGGCTGTTTTAGTAATTATTAAACCATGAAAAATTTATTACAAAAAAAGTTAAATAAAGAAAAATTTAAAAGTTTACAGATGGATTATATAACTGATATGTTAGGGTTATAAAGTTTAATGAATCAGATTTTATAATTTCAGGTTGGTTTTCTTATAGATTTTCTTTGGAAATAATTTTAGTGGTTATCATATCTATACACTATATTCTGTTCTGAATAGAATGAGCTACATATTGTTAAAATCGATTAAGAATTGTAAAAGTTATTGATGTTTTTCCATAAGCCTATTATAAATTGTACACTACGCGCTTTGTTGGATGTTTGGTTTGTTTATCAAAGCATACCTTTAGGCGTTAATATAAAATTCCTTTGGTTATTTTAGTGTTTGTTATAAACGGCCATAAATTACTAATTTTTCAATCGATTTTGAAAAATAAGGACTTTTTGTCATAACGTGAAAAAAGTCTATGTTTTTGTTTTATTAAAGCACAGCATACACTTAGGCGTTACTTTATATGAAGTTTGTACTTCATTTATAATATTTTCTTTATGAGAAAATTCACCTTAAATTGTTTCACTCAAACTTATTTTTGAATAAACACACATTAATCTACAAAACGAAAAAAAAACATAACTACATACACACACGCAGGTCTAAATAATAATAACTTTTGTTATCAATTGTCGCAGTCACATATTTTGGCGTATTTTTAGCATTATTTTCCCATTGGTTTACGTTGGTGTGTTGTAAAATTTTTTGGTTGAAGAAAGAAACACAAAAAAAAACACCACTTAATGCAGCCAGCAATCGTAGCAATGACAACAATATGCATAAAAAATTTTTTCCCATTTAAATGTATGGAGAGAAGAGAAAGTTGATGTCAGAACAAGAGCTTAAGGCTTTCGAGCGAGCAAACTAAATATAACATTTTTAAGCAGCTTATGACAAAGAAACGAAAAAATAAAAATGGGAAAATGTAAGAAAAAAACTCTTAAAAAATGAAATGTAACAAAAGCAAAACTAATAGGAGATATACAGCAATGGTAAGAAATTTTGAAACAAATTAAGACCATACACTGATCTATATTGCAGACTATGGACTGAGTTCTTCTCCAGACTACTGACGGATCTATAATCCAAACTAATGCTAGATCTTTGGCCCAGACTATAGACCGATCTATATTCCAGACTATAGGCTGATTTATAGTCCAGAATATAGATTTATAAATCTATATCTAGACTATAGACTAATCTACAGTCCAGACTATAGACTAATCTACAGTCCAGACTATAGACTAATCTATAGTCCAGACTATATACTAATCTATAGTACAGACTATAGACTAATCTATAGTTCAGACTATAGACTAATCTATAGTTCAGACTATAGACTAATCTGTAGTCCAGACTATAGACTAATCTATAGTCAAGACTATAGACTAATCTATAGTCCAGACTATAGACTAATCTATAGTTCAGACTATAGACTAATCTATAGTCCTGACTATAGACTAATCAATAGTCCAGAATATTGACTAATCTGTAGTCCAGACTATAGACTAATCTATAGTCCAGACTAATCTATAGTCCAGACTATAGACTAATCTATAGTCCAGACTATAGACTAATCTATAGTCCAGACTATAGACTAATCTATAATCCAGACTATAGACTAATCTATAGTCTAGACTATAGACTAATTTATAGTCCAGACTATAGACTAATCTATAGTCCAGACTATAGACTAATCTATAGTCCAGACTATAGACTAATCTATAGGCCAGACTATAGACTAATCTATAGTCCAGAATATAAACTAATCTATAGTTCAGAATATATACTCATCTATAGTCCAAAATATAGACTAATCTACAGTCCAAACTATAGACTAATCTATAGTCCGGACTTTAGATAAATCTATTTAAAAGAATATATGTTTATAAACTCACATGATGCCTTTAACATCCTGCATTATAACACCCTCTTCCATAGAGTAACATGCTACCAAGCAGGACAACAATTTAAGCTAGCAACAAAAAACAAGAAAAAAAATCAAAGGAGAATCATAGAAAAGCATCTACAGTCTCTTTAGTTTTTTTAAAGATATTGTTGATGTTGTTGTTGTGATATTTTTGTACAGAGTAATAGGACAAAACATGTTTGTGTTTCAATGTAAACTTGATAGTTGACAAAATATTTTTGCATGTCGAACGATGAAGTCTGGGGGTACAACAAAAAATGAAACCTTAATACATGTAGCTACAAGGAAAAATTAAGAAAAAAACTAAAATGAAATCTAAAGGACTCAGGCAACCTGCAAAAGGTTTTTTACAGTTGTGTTACTCTTTTTTTTGGGAGGGGGGTCCTGTGTGTTCCAAGTTACATCGTGTATTGTAGCATTTAATACGAGTATACAAACATCGTTACTTGAATACTGCCAATCCTACTGAGCAATATACTCCAACAGTTTTAGTGTATGCATGTGTTTTTGTGTGGAATCCCATATAAAAATGTTGGTAAAACATGCTCTAATATTTTGTTTAAAGATACCGTTTGAAAATGTCTAAATATGTCGTTGAAATACAAATACTTTCACACACAGAAGCACACATGCATGTGGTTGCAGGAAAAAAGTATGAGCTTTTCTGTAAGTGGGTCGAATTTTATATGCCCTTCTAATTTGTAAGCAAAATTAAAGATTTGTCAGTTTACATGGATTTAATAGGTGAAATTAAATGAATAAATTGAACTAGAACTGAACTAGAACTGAACTAGAACTGAACTAGAACTGAACTAGAACTGAACTAGAACTGAACTAGAACTGAACTAGAACTGAACTAGAACTGAA
>NC_060954.1:11794076-11798217 GCF_022045245.1 Lucilia cuprina
ATAGTCTGGACTTTAGAACAGTCTATACTCTGGACTATAGAACAGTCAATAGTCTGGACTAGAGAACAGTCTATAGTCTGGACTAGAGAACAGTCTATAGTCTGGACTATAGAACGGTCTATAGGCTGGACTATAGCACAGTCTACAGTCTGAACTATAGAACAGTCTACAGTCTGGACTATACAACAGTCAATAGTCTGGACAGTCTATAGTCAGGATGATAGGACAGTCTATAGTCTGAATAATAGAACAGTCAATAGTTTGGATTATAGAAAAGTCTATAGTCTGGATAATAGAACAGTCAATAAACTGAACTATAAAACAATAAATAGTCTAGACTATAGAACAGTCCATAGTCTCGACTATAGAACAGTCTATTGTCTGGACTATAGAACAGTCTATAAGCTAGGCTATATAACATAAAAACAGAGACTTGTGGCATATAATTCACATGTAGCATAATTCTTTGGGGACGTTTAAAATTTTGAAAATCTAAATTAAACTCGTAAGCGTAGGTGTTTGTTATGAACTTTAAAACAACTTAAACAAACTAAAACTCCTTTTTATACACACCTCCATGATTATACAAACTTAACCTAAACACCAAACAGGGGTAGCATCAAAGGAGGTGACAGTATGTAAGCGCAAAAAAATACAACAAAGTAATAAAATGCAAGCGAATAATAACACAACAATAATAACAATAACAACAATATTAAACTTAACAAAACTTTGAGAAATTACACGGAAAGAAATATTAAAGCCTTATTGTGTCATTTAAAGACTGTAATAAAACGAACCTCTGCTTTTATGACCGCTGCGTATATTATTTAATTATTAAATACGTATTCATACGTCCTGTTGTTTTTTTAAACTATTTCATACTTTATAACAATTAATGAAAAGTATCCATGAAATAAAAAGTATTTCCTTAATTTTAAATTTTTTCTTGTGTAGTTGCATTGTAGTTTTTTGTAATTTTTTTCTCAACATTTTTATTACAAATGCCAACCTGGTTATAAATATAAAAAAGTGGCAACGTGTATAAATGTTCGTTTTTTTTTGCATTTGATATTTTTGCTGCCTGTTCAAACTTTACATACTCGTAAGTATTTGCTTACCATCTAGAATTATAACAAAATATAAGTATGGTTCATATTTCCGTTTCCTTTATTTTTTTAGTCCTTCGCTTAAATAAAAATACCACTATATGTCTTCCAGTTGTATTTTTCTGTTTTTTGTTTTTAATTTTATTTCGATTCCACGACTAAAACTGCCACCCGCTAACTTATTTTGGCATATGAAAAAGACCCGGTAGAAATGTTTTATATTTAAGACAATTCTCAAGATAGAATAATCTTAAGACTGTGAAATAGATCAGATTGTCTAATGATCTACTATAGAATACTCTCTAGTCCAGAATAAAGATTGTTCTATATTCCAGATTGTTCTGTAGTCCAGCAAACAGACTGTTCTAAATTCAAGACTTTATAATGTTCTATAGTCCATACCACAGACTGTAGACTGTTCTATAGTCCATACCACAGACTGTTCTATAGTCCAAACTGTAGACTGTTCTATAGTCCAGACTATAGACTGTTCTATAGTCCAGACTATAGACTGTTCTATAGTCCAGACTATAGACTGTTCTATAGTCCAGACTATAGACTGTTCTATAGTCCAGACTATAGACTGTTCTATAGTCCAGACTGTAGACTGTTCTATTGTCCAGACTATAGACTGTTCTATTGTCCAGACTAAAGACTTCTCTATAGTCCAGACTAGACTGTTCGTGTAGTACAGACTTTAGACTGTTCATATGGTCCAGACTATTGACTGCTCTTTTAGTCCAGACTATAGACTGTTCTATGGTCCAGACTATAGACTGTTCTATATTCCAGACTATGGACTGTTCTTTGGTCCAGACTATAGACTGTTCTATAGTCCAGACTACATTTTTACATTACTTTCGTATTAATTTCTACTCTCATTTTTTGACATTTTCATTAATGTTAAATCCCTTAGGAATTATAGGCCCAATATCAACAAAAATTTTTTCTCTAACCAAAACAATTCATGTAAAATATTACCATTTTGGGCACCCCGCCTGGACATTTACATATACATACATACATGTAGTACTGTGTCGAGCAATCAGTGACCAATCTGTATTGGACATTGGTAAATGGTGCATTGTCACATATTAACGTAATTAGTTTAGGACAAGTAAGTGTATGTTGCTGTAGCACATACACACATACATATATATTAGTGAATTGTTGCAGTTGTTGTTGTGTTGGTTTAGTGGAGTTTTTTTATGTAATTCCTTTTTTTTAATCCAAAATTGTGAATTTGAGTGGTAGTTATAAACTGATTGCAACACCATTGCAACTTAACTACCTGTGTATGCAGCAGCATGCATCAGATCAACTAAATGTACGAATGCTATGCATTTCAATACAAACTCATACACGCATCTGTATTAACACATGTAGTCTTATTACATTGATGATTTGGAGTGAACAGAATTGTTACATAAGTTGTATGTATTGTATGCGTATGAATGTATGTATTAAGTAGTTTAAAAAATTCCCTAAAGGCATTTGCAATGCGTATGTATGTGTGAATATGTGACAGAGTGCGTGCATAAGTACATGTGCATTTGTAATATTCTATATTTGTCTATGTAAAAAGTATGTGCTTGAGACCAACCAACACTTTACAGGCCAACTCATTTGTAACATAAAGCAGGGAGAGCACAAATGCACCCCTATTCGTCTTTTTCAGACTTGACATAGACTTCAATCAAGAAACAAAAATTTATGAAAAATTACCATACTGATAGTACGTATTGGAATGAGATGATATAATCTTAGTGCAGACGCGGATACCCCCTAAACCGAAGCTGGATCCGCGTGTGCCTTAGTGTGATGTTAGTTAGTTAGTTAGTTAGTTAGTTAGTTAGTTAGTTAGTTAGTTAGTTAGTTAGTTAGTTAGTTAGTTAGTTAGCTAGTTAGTTAGTTAGTTAGTTAGTTAGTTAGTTAGTTAGTTAGTTACTTAGTTAGTTAGTTAGTTAGTTAGTTAGTTAGTTAGTTAGTTAGTTAGTTAGTTACTTAGTTAGTTAGTTAGTTAGTTAGTTAGTTAGTTAGTTAGTTAGTTAGTTAGTTAGTTAGTTAGTTAGCTAGTTACTTCGTTAGTTAGTTAGTTAGTTAGTTAGTTAGTTAGTTAGTTAGTTACATGGTTGACCGCATATGTATGTCTCACTAACAAAAATATTTTCTTTCGCACTCTCCATTTCACTCCTTTATATACCTGTTCTCGTACATGTCCTGTCTCTGTGTTTATGTTGTGGTCTACATTTACATAGAGTACATACATTTTCCAAAGAAAGCGAGAGAGAGAAAGAGTGAGTGATCATGCTCTGAGCTCACATATGGAGGTCCTCAATTTAATGGTCGATGGTTTGAGTAAAAAACGTATGAGGCCACTGCTTATTGGTGTCTGTGGTTAAATGGAAATTGTGTATTCAATGAGTGTTCCTCGTGCATGAACATGTCAAGGTGCATGTGTACGTGAGTGAGTAAGAATACGTATATATATGACTATCGAATGTTGTATTTATGTATGGTTGGAGTGTTTTTATTTCGAACATTTTTGGTTTTGAGGGTTTTGACCAATGTATGCACATTTATTGTCGAGTAAAAGGACCTCATCATTGTTTCTCTTATTGCACTATTGCTATACTTGTATATACAATATGACATTATGATGACTACGGTGATGATGATGATGTCCAACGTTTTTGGTAACACATCTAAAGCTGTTTTTGGTAGTGTTATTGTAGTTTTATTTTGTAGTCCATGGAAAATAAAACAAAACAACAAAATCTCTTTAGTATTTTGCAGTTTCGTATTTCAGTTTTACTACGAATATTTGTGTGAGAGTTTGTGCTGGTATTTGGTTTTGTTGGTTGGTATTAGAGTGTTTACATTTATTAGGGTATGTATTTTGTAACAAATTTCATCAATTTAAACTAATTCAGTTCTAGTTCAGTTCTAGTTCAGTTCTAGTTCAGTTCTAGTTCAGTTCTAGTTCAGTTCTAGTTCAGTTCTAGTTCAGTTTTAGTTCAGTTCTAGTTCAG
>NC_060954.1:11798317-11799335 GCF_022045245.1 Lucilia cuprina
CTAGACTATAGACTAGACTATAGACTAGACTATAGACTAGACTATAGACTAGACTATAGACTAGACTATAGACTAGACTATAGACTAGACTATAGACTAGACCATTTTTGTAAATAAAATTAATTTCATCAAACAGTTTTCCTATTTATGTAATTTATAAAAACTGAGGTAAATTTTTGCCTTTAAATACTATTACCAAGTAAATGTCAGAAACTCAGCATGAATTCAAATCCTTAACAAATACATTCAATTATATTGTCTTTAATATTTTCCAAAGAAAAATAATGCAGTTACTAATACAGAAAACTTTTTTTTACCAAAAACTCAATTAAAGTTAAAATACTAAGAATCATATAGTTTTTATGCTAAATCCTAGAAGAAGACTGCAGAAATGTAGAAAAACTAGTTGAAAAAATGCATAACATACATATTTAAAATACCCATCATGTTTTTAGAAAGAAACTAAAATTAATATCTTTTACTATTTTTCTCTCCCTAACTATTACACTAGGTAACTGGAAACAACATACATACCTATGTTGACAAAGGAAAATTGGATCAGCAGCAACAACATTAATAACATTTGCTGACAAATAATACAACAAAAAAAGAAACAACGACGAAAATATCAACATTAACAATAACAAACATGGCCCCATACAAACTACATGATTAACAAGATGTAAAAATTATGAACACATACAACAACAACAAAATATACATTAGAAATCTGTCACCAGTAGAATAGCAACAAAATAAACCTGTTATAATAAAAATACAATGAAATTTTAAAAATACAAATGCACCTATTCAACGAATTAGGGTAGTTTTCTAATTCTCAACGCAGATATGAACTAGAATTGGACCAGAACTGAGCTTGAACTGAGCTAGAACTGAACTAGAACTGAATTAGAACTGATCTAGAACTGAACTAGAACTAAACTAGAACTGAACTAGAACTGAACTAGAACTGAACTAGAACTGAACTAGAACTGAACTAGAACTGAACTAGAACTGA
>NC_060954.1:11799435-11816542 GCF_022045245.1 Lucilia cuprina
TTCTAGTTCTGTTCTAGTTCTGTTCTAGTTCTGTTCTAGTTCTGTTCTAGTTCTATTCTAGTTCTGTTCTAGTTCTGTTCTAGTTCTGTTCTAGTTCTGTTCTATTTCAGTTCTAGCTCAGTTCTAGTTCTGTTCTATTTCAGATCTAGCTCAGATCTAGTTTAGTTTTATTTCGATAACATTAATTATTGAAAGATTTTGTAGACTATGCTTGTCTTAACTGCTCCGACTAAATATATGTAATTGACTTCAATTTAACCTAAAATTTATAACATAAAATCAAAAATTAATTCTCCTTATAAAACTGTTTTATTTCATTAAAATTTTTTCGGAATGCATGAATATGTAATTGAAAGTGTTGCTACGAAAAGCCAATTAAACTACTTATCCAAATATATTGATTTCCAAAAAGTAATTAATTATATTTTACAAAATAAGCCATTATATATTAAACCTTTATAAATAAAATATTGTTAATTTAATTGAATTTTAATTCCGTGCCAAAATTCCTTAAAGAAAATTGTATAGTTTTTTTTTTTTTTTTTGAGAATCAATGGCAAGTGAGTAAATTAATTACTTTGAAATAAAGGTATTTTAATGCAAAAAAAAATAAAAATCAACTATGAATGTAAAAAATGAAGTGTACGAAAATCCTGTTTAATCCTTTATAAATTAACAATATATTTATTTATGTACAGTATAGGTAAACAAGAATAAATGTGAATATTAGTATGATAAATATATTTAAATATTTAGTTTGTGTAAACACATTTACTTATATAAAACCCTGCAGTTTTTAAAATTTTTAAGCAACTTTTTTTAGTTCCTTTATCTAACTTAACATTAGAATTGTCTTGCAAGTATATTGCTAGGATACTATTGCTGATTGAAGGATCAACTATAAAACTAGTTCCTTAAACCACAGGGTATATTTCATTATTCATAAGTATAGATGTTCGTGAATGAGTTTTGTATGTGTCCATGTGTATGTGTGTGTGCGTATGCAGCATATTGCCTAAAGACTTTAACAAACTTTTTTTAATTAAATTTAAAATTGAAATTTTAAAAAGTACCCAAACACAGACATATACTATATTTTCATATACAGTAGAATTAACTAAATTTAGTTCAGATGCAGTTTTTAATATTAAGGTGGTTAAAATTTTCTAAAAAAAAATATACTTACTTAGTTCTCTGGAACCTATACCTATTTTGGAACCTGCTTTTGTAAAAACTTAAACTTAAGGTATTCCTTTAATATTGTCCTAACTTTAAAGTCATTTTTTTCAAAAATCCTTACCACCCTAACTTTAGTAGTAGTAGCATCTATAAATGTATGTATGGCTGTGTATGTATTCTATGTATCTGATAAAATGTGAGAAAGTTAATCGATTAGAAAGTAAAAACCTACTGCAAAATATCAACTATAATGGCAATAAAAACAACAGTAACAAAAATAACAACAACAACAAATACAACAACAAGCAATACAATAGTAGCAACATCAGCAACACAAGCAAAATTTAATAGTCTACATTAAGATGAAGTCTTTTCAAAAAACAAAAAAAAATGTTGTTAGTAAATAATCTACTACAAAACATACACATCAGGAGTCTGAGCGATAAGTGAGAAGACCAAGACTGGTCTGAACTAAAGTCGGAACTATATACTAGTTTATAGTATGAATTAGAGACAAGTACAAGGTCTAAACTTAAGTCTGGTATACAATCTAAACTATAGGATTTAGTCTGAACTATAGACTAGTCTATAGAATAAACTAAAAACTAGTGTATAATCTGAACAATGGACTAGTCTATAGAATGAACTCAAGACTAGTCTATAGTCTGAACTACGGACTGGTCTATGGTCTGAACTATAGACTTTTCTATAGTCGGAACTACAGACTGGTTTGTAGTCTGAACCATAGACGGGTCTGTAGTCTGACCTATAAACTAGTCTATAGTCCGAACTATAGACTGGACTGTAGTTCGAACTATACATTGGTCTATACTTTGATGTAAATTGGTTTATAGTTTGAACTATAGATTACAATAGTCTGTAGTCTAAATTATAGACTAGTTTTATTTGAAATTTAGACTATCCTATATTCAATAGACTGGTCTATAGTCTGAACCATGGACTGGTCTATAGTCTGAATTATAGACTAGTCTATTGTCTGAACTAAAGACTGGTCTATTGTCTGAACTATCGACTGGTCTGTAGTCCCAACTATGGATTGGTTTATACTTTGATATGGTTTCATCTATAGACTGTAGTAGAAATATAGACTTGTCTATAGTCTGAACTAGAGACATATATAAAGTCTGAACTAAAGTCTGGTATACAGTCTTACTTATAGTCTATATTCTGAACTATAAAGTGGTCTTTAGTCTAAACTTCAAACTGATCTATAGTCTGAACTATAGACTAGTCTATATTCCGAACAATAGATTGGTTTTTTTAGTTTCTGAACTATAGATTTTTCTATATCCTGAACTATATATTGGTCCATAGTCTGAACCATAGATTTGTCTATAATTTGACCAATAGACTGTCTATAGTCTGAACTATAGACCGGTCTATAGTCTCAACTATATAATAGTCTATAGTCTGAAATATAGAATGGATTATAGTCTGAACTCTAAAGTAGTCTACAGTCTGAACTATAGACTTGCCTATAGTCTGAACTATAGACTTGTCTATAGTCTGAACTATAGACTTGTCTATAGTCTGAACTATAGACTTGTCTATAGTCTGAACTATAGACTTGTCTATAGTCTGAACTATAGACTTGTCTATAGTCTGAACTATAGACTTGTCTATAGTCTGAACTATAGACTTGTCTATAGTCTGAACTATAGACTTGTCTATAGTTTGAACTATAGAATAGTATACATATTTGCACTGTAGTCTGAAATATGGAAATATGTAGTCTGAACTATAGATTGGTCTATGGTCTTAACTATAGAATGGTCTATAGCATAAACTATAGATTATATACTTGTCAATAGGCTGAACTATAGACTTGTCTATAGTCTGAACTATAGACTTGTCTATAGTCTGAACTATAGACTTGTCTATAGTCTGAACTATAGACTTGTCTATAGTCTGAACTATAGACTAGTCTATCGTCTGAACTACAGAATAGTATACATATTTGCACTGTAGTCTGAAATATGGTCTGGTCTCTAATCTGAATTATAGACGGGTCTATAGTCTGAACTATAGATTGGTCTATGGTCTTAACTATAGAATGGTCTATAGTATAAACTATAGATTAGTATATTGTCTGAACTAGAGACATAAATAAAGTCTGATGTACAGAGTAAACTATCGTCTTAAGTCTAAACAAAACATTCTGAGCCATAGACTGGTATATAGTCTGAAATATGGATTAGTCTACAGTCTTAACTATAGCTTAGTATAAAGTATGATCTAGAGATATGTGTCTAAAGTATAGTAGACTATGTTATATGTATGTATATAACCTATTGTTTACCTAAATTTTCGCACACAACCCTCGTACATTTAAGAACATACATACATTCATCTAAAGACTGACTAAATTTTCGATACATGTTTGGTATTGTATGAACGTTTGTATGCAATAACATTCATACATCTAAAGACATTCACACACACACACAAACATACTCACACACTATTAATATACCATTAAAATAGAAAATAGATTTTATTCGAATTTTGATATCACACACACAAACAAACATAATGATACAGTACACACGTCAAAATCTATAAACTAGAAAGTACAACTAAGTGTATTTGTATGTAATTAAGTAAATGAGTAATTGTATATGTTTGTATGTATAGTATGTGAATCGGTGTTAAACTAAACCAATTTTTCTATTATAAACAAAATTAGTAGCATCTATATAAATGATATAAAAAAGCATATGTAGAGATGTGTGTTTGAAATTTTGCTACAAAATCTCTAATATTAATGATGAAGAAGATGAAGATGTGTTTTCTTTTTTATTGATGTCTAGTAAATTTTATTTTCATTTTATGTTGTTTAGTTTCAGACTTAAGGTCTAAAGATCAACATTTTAAACAGCAACTAAATGATTTCTCTTGTTATCCCCTGTATATTGTGGTTGGGCAATATTTTATGATACTAAATAGAATAAAGCCACTCAAATCTAGGACACACTTACATGTTTACACACACGTAAGAATGTCTACTGTCTTCCTGTCAAAAAAGACAAAAATCCCCCCGAAAAAAAAACTTCTAAACAAATGTCAAAACGACAAACAAAAAAAACTTAAAGAGAAAAATACTGTTTAAGGATAAGTAAATATATTGACCAACGTTAGCAATTTCTTTTTTTTTTTTCTTAATTGTTTATGTGGTTGTATATGGTCCTTCCAGCTGTTACTTGTAAACTGTTTCTTTTGTAAAACTTTTTTACTCACAAACACTTTAATGTTGCTCCAGAAACAGGTTACAAAACCTTGTCATTATGGGCACATAAAATCGTTTTGAGTTTAAAAAATAAGGAAAATTAAAATTAAGAAAACCTCAGCATGCTGTAAAGGGTCGGTTTAGATAGAGAGGTGTTAGAAACAGCAGTGCGTAAAAGGTAATAAGAGATGACAGTTGAGGAAAATACTTCTATATGAAACCATTGATATTTAGTTATGTATGACTTCCGTTACTTTATGTCAAAGTTAACAGGCACTGAGGTAATTTATGATTTATAAAAGAATGGTTCATATACAAGTCTTTAGAATTATCTATAAACCATAGAATGATATATAGACTAGTCTATAGAATGATCTATAGACTAGCCTATAGAATGATCTATAGACTAGTCAATAGAATGATCTATAGACTAGTCTATAGAATGATCTATAGACTAGTCTATAGAATGATCTATAGACTAGTCTATAGAATGATCTATAGACTAGTCTATAGAATGATCTATAGACTAGTCTATAGAATGATCTATAGACTAGTCAATAGAATGATATCTAGGCTAGTGTACAGAATGATCTATAGACTAGTATATTGAATGATATATATACTAGTCTATAGAATGATCTGTAGACTAGTCAATAGAATGATCCATAGACAAGTCTATAGAATGATCTACAGACTAGTGTACAGAATGATCTATAGACTAGTCTACAAATGATCTATATACTATTTCACAGAATGATCTATAGACTAGTCTACAGAATGATCTATCTACTAGTTTATAGAATGATCTATATACTAGTTTATAGAATGATCTATAGAGTAATTTGTAGAATGATCCATAGACTAGTCTATAGAATGAGCTATAGACTAATCTATAGAATGATATATAGACTAGTCTATAGAATGATCTACATACTAGTCTATAGAATGATCTATATACTAATCTATACAATGACCTAGAGATTAGTGTACGGAATGATCTATATACATGTCGATAGAATGATATAGAATGATATATAGACTAGTTTACAAAATGATTTATAGACTATTCTATAGAATGATCTATAGATAAGTCTATAGAATGATCTATAGACTAGTTTACAGAATGATCTATAGACTAGTCTATAGACTAGTGTATAGAATTATCTATATACTAGTTTATAGAATGATATATAGACTAGTCTGTATAATGATATATAGTCTAGTCTATAGAATGATATAAAGGTTAGTCTATAGAATGATCTATAGATTAGTCTATAGAATGATCTATCGATTAGTCTATAGAATGATCTATCGATTAGTCTATAGAATGATCTATAGGCTAGTCTATAGAATAGTCTATCTATAGACTATAGAAATATCTATATACTAGTCTATAGAATTATCTATATACTAGTCTATAAAATGATTTATAGACTAGACTATAGAATGATGTATAGACTAGTCTATAAAATGATCTATAGACTAGTCTATAGAATGATATATAGACTAGTCTATAGAATAAAATATAGACTAGTTTATAGAATGATCTATAGACTAGTCTATAGAATGATCTATAGATTAGTCTATAGAATGATCTATAGACTAAACTATAGAATGATCTATATACTAGTATATAGAATGATCAATAGACTAGTCTATATAATGAGCTATAGACTAGTGTATAGAATGACCTGTAGACTAGTGTACAGAATGATCTATATACTAGTCTATGTTCTATGTACTATATTCTATATAATAATCTATAAATTAGTCAATATTATAACAAGAATATAGAATGATCTACAGACTACTATATAGAATAATCTATATTTAAGTTTATATAATGATCTATTTGTCTGATCTTAACAGGACTTTAGATAAGACTATAGATCTTATCTTATTATACATAGAGACTAACTAAAGTCTGATATATAGACTAACCATGAATATATCTTATCAATTGAACAGTCTAAGCTTTCTATAGTCTTACTATACACTAGTTTATAGTTTGATCTAGAGGGAAGTTTGATAGATATGCAAGTGAATGCATGATTTAATGATCTTAGACTATATTCTGATCGTGACCTGTAATTTAAAGAATTACGTTCCTAGGCTTAATTTTCGTGTACCACCTTACAAAAAAATTTCATTAAATATATACACATCAATTTTATTTCATAGCACTAAATTTCGAACCTATTACACATTTACATTCTTATACATAATATGATTTTAAAATATGTTTTCAAGTTTTATGAGCTTAACATTCTCTTATTTGTATGTACATAAATGTGTGTATGTATTTTACCACAATATCTCTTAAACTGCTTCTTCCCTTCTAACCAATTTAAGTATATAGAAACTCTAAAAGGAAAATACAATACTTGAATTTCTATGTGTGTGTATGTTTGCTCTCATACACATACTTTCTAATAATGACGATGATGAAGATGATGACCAATGTTTAAAAAGGGTCGTTGGTATACTTGGAAAACTTAGAAACGACATTATGATTGTTAGTCTATTGTCATTTAACAATTGACCACAAATTCTGACACTCTGAACCGAAAAGGTAGAAAAACACAGATGTATATATGTACATATGTATGTGAAAATATATGTATATAAAGGTAAATCCTTGAATGTGGTAAACCCAGTAAAACTTATATGAAATTAAATTTTGTATTTAAAATATTATTGTTATTATTGATTTCTTTGATCTACAAATCAGACTAGAAATAGTCTGATTTGTAGATCTACAGACATAGAACGGAGAACTCACTAGCTTATAGACGAGTTATATATATCAGACTATAGAATATTTTGCAGGTCAGAATATAGCCTAATTTATAGATCAGCCTTTGTGGCATTCTATAAATTATACTTTAGACTTATCAACAGATTAATATTAAGACTAATCTGTAGAACACGCTATAGACTAGTCTAGAGATCAGTGTAGGGGAAACACTCACAATCAGACTCTAAGTAAGATCAGACTATAAACTATTCTACAGATCAGATTATTATTTTATAGGTCTCGCTATTGACTACTCTATAGTCTTTTGTTTAGACTAGTATTTAGATCAGGCTATATACTAATCTTTAGATCAGATTGTAGACTTCTAGTTTACTGGTTTATAGTTCACCCTAGAGGCTTTTCTATAGATCAAAATATAGACTATTCTATAGATCGGTCTATAGACTGTTCTATAAATTAGTCTACAGAATAGATATATAGACTATAGTCTGGTATACAGATTAATCCACAGACTAGTCTATAGATCAAACACAAGACCAGACTTTTGATAGACTAGTCTATAGATCATTGTATAGATTAGTTTAAAGATCATTGTATTGACTAGTCTATAGATCGTTGTATTAACTAGTCTATTGATAATTTTATAGACTTGTCTACAGGTCGTTGTTTTGATTAGAATTTTGATCATTTTATAGACTTGTCTATAGATTATTGTACAGAATATTCTATAGATCACTGTATAGATTAGTTTAAAGATCATTGTATTGGCTAGTCAATAGATAATTATATTGACCGGTCTATAGATCATTGTATTGACTAGTGTATAGTTCATTATATAGAATAGTCTATAGGTCATTGTATTGACTAGTATACACTAGTCTATATATACTAATCTATAGATCATTACATAAACTAATCTCGAGATCATTGTATAAACTAGTCTGTATATCATTGTATAGACTAGTATTTACATTAGACTCGATAAAAGACTATTGAACATAGACTAGTCTATATACAAGATTATAGATCAGACTATAGACAAGTCTGTAGATCAAACTATAGATCAGACTAGCAGGTTGATGAGCTATAGTCTGAACAATAGTCTAATACATATATTGTAACATTGTATCAGATCAGACTAGTCTATAGATCAATATGTAGACTAGTCTAGAGATCATTATATAAACAAGTCTGTAGATCATTGTATAAACTATTCTTTAAATCATTGTGCAGACTAGAATTCAGATCAGACTATAGATTACACTATTAAACAGACTATAGACAAGATTATAAATCAGACTATAGACTAGTATATAGGCAAGATTATAAATCAGACTATAGACTGTAGATCATACTACTAGATAGATGGGTATAGTCTAATATATATGTATGTACATATATTGTCTTAATATTGTACTGAATGTGGATTTATGTTTAGATCTTTATCTCAATCTAATGTTTGGTGGGAAATTGTATATTTTTATATGTATTTCTTTTGGTTTACAAATACATACATACATTCCAATCTTTTTACAATGAAAGAACAAATATTTCTGTTGTTATAGTCAATAAATTTTTAAATTTTCTTATACTATTTTAAATCATTAGCATTAAAAATTATAAAAATTTAGGTTAAATGCTGTTCTAGAATCTAGACTAATATCGATAAACATTTTTAGGAAAAAAGATTTTAAATTCACAGAAAACATTTAATAGCATTTTTTAATAATTTTTTTAACTAATTTAGATTAAATTTTAGATATTTATACAAAAAATAAAGCAGCAGATTACATTTAAAAACATGACAAAAATAAATTCAGCTTTTTTTCTCTCTTTAAATAATGTTAATTTAAAATCAAATAAAAGCAACAAGTTAATATTATTAATACATAATAAACTTTATCAATTTCCAGTTAATTGAATTTGTTGTTATCAATTTAATCTTATGAACAAAAAAAAAACAAACAACAAACAAACAAACTACAAATGTTTATAAAATAATACAACACAAAAAAACAGCAATAACTACTCATGTATTATTTGTTTAATTGCACGATGAGTTTGAGTGTGTTTTCATAAACATCTAGTATAATGTGCGAAGTGAGTTTAACTAAACGGCAGCTAGACATATGCCCGGGTAGCTCAGTCGGTAGAGCATTGGACTTTTAATCCAAGGGTCCAGGGTTCAAGTCCCTGCTCGGGCGAAACACTTTTTTTTATTTTTTTATTAAATTTTTTGAATTAAAGTTAATTATTACTTTACAGTTTTTAAACTAATAGACTAGTCTATAGCCTAAACGGGTTCTGAAGTAAAGACCAGATCATTATCTTAGTAATAAAAGTGTTTTTAACATAGAATAGTCTGTAGTCTGAACAATAGTCTAACTATAAAGTAGATTACAATCTATTCTCAATATACACTAGTCCATAGACAAAACTATGGACTAGATTATAGTCTGAACTCGGCACGAGCGATTTGAACTATAGTCTGAACGAATTTTGAACCATAGGACAGACCATAAGCTTAGCTAAAGACTAAATTAGTTTTTTTTAAACATAGACTAGTCTTTAGTCTAAACTATAGTCTAATCATAGATATAGACAGAACTATGGACTAGTTTATATTCTTAATTATATAAAAGTCTATAATCTGTACTATAGACTTAAACTAGACTAAATTATTGGGATCATAACCAAATCTATAGATTGTTATACTATAGACTTGTCTATACTATATTTAGAACTATATAGTAGACTACAGACTGATCTATAAACTAGTCTATTGTCAGAACTATGGATTAAACTATAGGCCATACTACACTGTGAACAATATACAAGTCTATAGATATATAGAATAGATTACAGGACGAAGGTCTGAACTAAATACTAGATTATAGACTGAAGTAAAGACTACAATATAGTCTAGATCAGTTCACAGTCTGAACAATTGTCAGAACTATGGATTAAACTATAGACCAGTCTACATAGTGAACAATATACAAGTCTATAGATCTATAGAATAGATTACAGGACGAAGGTCTGAATTAAATACTAAATTAAAGACTGAAGTAAAGACTACAATATAGTCTAAATCAGTTCATAGTCCGAACAATAGACTTAAGTATGATATATTATTCGTACTATTGAAATATAGACTAGACTGACGTCTGAGTAGAAACTAGACTATAGTCTAAACTAAAGAGAAGACTTAACTATAGCCTGAACTATTGATTTGTGTGCAATCTATAGAATGATCAAAAGATTTGACTTTAGAATATCGAAAGACTAACCTATCGAATGATCTATAAACTAGTCCATAAGATGCTTTATATACTAATCTGTAGAGAGATATACACACTAGTCTATAGAATGATCTATATATTAATCTTTAGAATATCTATCTATATAATGATATATAGAAAACTATAGAATGATCCATAGCCCATATAATGATCTATAGACTATTCCATATAATGATCTATAAACTAGTCTATAGAATGATCTACAGACTGGTCTATTGAATGATCTAGACTAGTATATAGTATGATCCATTAACTAGTTTTTAGAATGATCTTTAGAATATCCTATAGAATGACCCATACACCAGTCTATAGAATGATCTATACACTTGTCTATAAATTGATCTAAAGATTATTCTTTAGAATATATATAGATTTATCTATCGAATGATCTATAGACTAGTCTATAGAATGCTTAACATACTAGTCTATAGAATGATCTTTACATTTATCTTTTAAATATCTATCTATATAATGATCATATAATGATCTATAGACCATATCCAATGATAAATACACTAATATATAAAATGATCTATAGACTAGTTTATAAAATGATCTATAGACTAGTCAATATAGTGATCCATAAACTAGTCTATGGAATGACCTATATACTAGTCTTTAGAATATCATAGACTACTTTGTAGAATGATCTAGAGACTGGTCTATAGAATGATCTATAGACTGGTCTATAGAATGATCTTCAGACGGATCTTTTGAATGATTCAATTGAACCCTCTACTAGCCCATTAAACGATCCATTGCATAATATTTTGTATCATTTATATAATAGTTTTTAGAATGATTTATAGATTATTTTATAGAATGATCTATAGACTAGTCTATAAAATTATAGATTGAATTATCCATAGACTATACGGTTAATCATTCAATTCTTTAGAATGATCTACATACTAATCTATATAATGTTCTTTCTACTTGTCTATATAATGATCTATAAACTAGTCTAGAGAATGTCCTTTTATCTGATCTATAGAATGGTATTTTGTCCTATCTAAGTATAAACAGTGCTTAAGACTAAACAATAATCTAGTCTATAGTAAGAACAAGTTCACAGTCTATTAATTTCTTTAAATCTAATCTACCAGCATTATACGGTAATGTACATATATACATATTAATTAATTAACATTTTTTTGAGTTAACTAACTAGTTCCATAACCATAATAAACACCCTCTAATCTCTAATGATTATTTTGGTAATAGTTAGTACATACTAGTTATTGAATAAAACCAGTTTTAAGCACTCCAATTGAAATTTGGAATTTATTTAAGTTATTGAGTGTATCAACAGAAAATTACTATTTTCCATAAGAACATAATTACTTTTAATCTATAGTATTATGGACCATGTATTGCTTTAACTATGGTCAAACAAATGCATCTAAAAACCATTAGCCTTAAAACCACTATACAGTTTATATATGTAAGTATAAATATGTATGTCTATGAGGGTTTAGATATTCCTAATGGTAAACGAAATTAATCTCAGATGTATATATGTGTAAATATGGACATTTTTTTATAGATTTTAAGAACTTAATCATATTTTGAGTTATAAGAACATTATTTTAAAATTCTCTTTTATTAAGTTTGTTGCTATAACTTAACAAAAAAAGTTATGTTCTTGTTAAAATTTTTTGGAACAATTTATTGAAAACTATTAAACTAGACTTAAGTTTAATTAATTGGCTTCTATATAGTCTAAGTTTAATCTATATACTTGTCTTTGGTCCTATGTGTAAAGAGAGTGGTCCAAATTCCGATATATATGATCTTGTCTATACTACGATTTGTACACATAGTCTACGAACTGTTCAATAACCTAACATATAGTTTGATATGTAATCTAAAGACTAATCTTATCTATAGACACATATACAATCTGATTTATGGATTAGTCTACTATAGACTAGCATATAGCCCGTTCTAAACACTATACGATTTGTAGATTAAAATGTAGTGTGATTTATAGACCAGTTTTACATCTTACCTATAGCCTGTTTTATAGACTAGTAAGGAGAGTCTATACTCCAATAAACAATATACTAATCAATATTGCGGCCTATAGACTCGTATCTAAAGACTGTTATTTGGACCGATTTATAATCTAGTCTATACTGATCTATAGACCAATAGCCTGTTCTATTCACTACTCTATAGTCTGATTACAAATAAATGAACTAATCTAAAGACTGATCTATATACTAGTCTATATTCTATACTCTAGTCTGTAGTCTGATCTATGAACAAGAAATTAGTTTGATCTGTAGACTAGTCTATAGTCTGACCTATAGACTAGTCCATCGATTGAATAGTCTATGTTATATGGTCCGATTACTAGTCTATATTCAGATATTCGGATGGTTTGAACTAGACTGGTCTATAGTCTGAACTATAGAGTAGTCTATAATCTGAACTATAGACAAGTCTATAGTCTCAACCATAGACCGGTCTAAAGTCTGAACTATAGACTGGTCTATAGTCCGAACTTTAAACTGGTCTATAGTCCGAACTATAGACTGGTCTATAGTCCGAACTATAGACTGGTCTATTGTCTAAACTATAAACTGGTCTACAGTCCGAACTATAGAACGATGTATAATCTGAACTATAGACTGGTCTATAGTCTAAACTATAGACTGATCTATATTCTGAACAATAGACTGATCTATAGTCTGAACTATATACTGGTCTATATACTGAATTATAGACTGGTCTATAGTCCGAACTATAGACAGGTCTATAGACTGAACAATAGACTGGTCTATACTCTGAACTATAGACTGGTCTACACTCTGAACTATAGACTGGTATATAGTCTGAACTATAAACTGGTCTATAGTCTGAACTATAGACTAGTCTATAGACTGAACTATAGACTAGTCTATAGTCTCTACTATAGACCGGTCTCTAGTCTGAACTATAAACTGGTCTATAGTCTGAACTATAGACTAGTCTATAGACTGAACTATAGACTAGTCTATAGTCTCTACTATAGACCGGTTTATAGTCTGAACTATAGACTATAAACCGGTCTATAGTCTGAACTATAGACTGGTCTATAGTCTGAACTATAGATTTTAATAATAGTTTATTATAATTTGTAGAATAGTCTAATACAAAGATTAGTCAATAGCCAGTACTAATATAAACTCCAGTTTATAAACTAATTTATTAAATAGTCTACGTCGGATCTATAAACTGCTATAGGGTCCGATTAAGAGACGAGTGTATATTCTTATCTATTGACTTCCGATCTAAAGACTAGTCTATAGTGTGATCTATTCTCGAGTCTTTAGTCTGATCTATGGACTAGCCAATAGTCTGATATATAGACTAGTCTATAGTCTGATTTATTCACTTGACTAAAGTCTTATCTAGAGCCTGATCTATGGATTTCTTTATAGACTAGTCTATAGTCTGATCTATAGATTAGTTTATAGTCTAATCTATAGACTAGTTTGCAAACTAATCTGAATTTTAGCATATAGTCAAGTCTATAGAAAAGACTATATATATAGACTAGTATTAGTTTAATGTATAGAAAAGTCTAATATAAAGACTAGCCCTTAGCAAGCCCATAGTCTATATTATGTTCTATAGACTACTCCATAACCCCGCTCGATATACCAATTGACTTATACCAAATTTGTAATCTTTTTTATTTCCTCACCTCTCTTTAACATCTATCAAACAGTTAACAACTATCAATTAAATAATTTATATAAATAAATTATTTGACAGTTAGTACTTACTAGGCTTGTGTTAGTTTTAATAATTATGGCCAAAATTATAATTGAATTTTCTAAAATAATTTGGCCGAGAAAAAAAAGACAAAAACATGAAATCAATTCTAGGCAAGAAAAAAAAAACAAAAAACAATGTTTAAATTTTCAAATTCAACTCATAAAATGTGAAAAATATTTTAGAATAAAAATATACATACATGCATACATATGTACATATGCATTTGTGTATGTATGTCCGTATACGTTCTGCTGTGTTTTAAAATGTGACATATGTATTTTAAAATACTGGTATATGTTGAAATAATTGCATGTGTGTGTGCGTGAGTATTTGTGAGCCTCTGGTAAATATAATAAATTAATAAATTTATTGAACACAACATATTGAACTCAATATTATTATTATGATGGTAAAAGTAAGAAAGAGAGAGAGAAATTTTACTGAATAGAGGGTTGGCACATTAAAATTCAATTCAATATTCATACAAAACACTATTATATAGGTGTATGTATGTGTATGTATGGATTTCATATCCTACTCACATTTGTATATGTGTATGTACATTTAAGAGTGCAAATTTAATTCCCAAAACTCCCAAAAGCATAAAGTAAATTATTTCAATTAAATATTTTCTCTACAACTGAACATTTACAAATAAACATATACAAAAATACATATGGAATATACATACACACAAACACACACACACATACCTACATACACACTACATACAAATACTGAACTCTAAATGCATTTATAAATGCATTGCAAATGTATACATTTGTTTCATTGTATGTTGATCTGTATGTAAGTAGTGGTAGTGTTATTCACAACTTTATCAGGAAAATTTTGTTTTGTGTAAGTTCATGTGTGTGTGTTTGTTTATTTGTCTGTATGTATAGCAACAATTGTGCTTTAATAAGTATAACAAAATATGAAATTGTCCATCTTTGAACAAACCCAAAATACAAAAAAACAATCAAACTCATATAAACCTCATCTGATATTGTACTAAAAATAAATGCACTATGGCTCTAAAGTCCTTATTATTTAAATATAAGATTCATTACAATAGACTAGTCTATAATTTATCGTAATAAATAGACTAGTCTATAGTCTGATCTATAGACTATTCCATAATCTGATCTATAGACTAGTCTATAGTTTAATCAATAGTCTAATCTATATACTAGTTTTTTAACTGATCTTTTGTCTGATCTAAAGACTTGATCATAGTCTGATCTATAAACTAGTTTATAGTCTATAGTCTAATCTCTAAACTAGGCTATATTTTGATCTATAGACTATATAGTCTGATCTATAGAATAGTCTATAGTCTGATCTTTAGAGTAGTCTTTAGTCTGATCTATAGAGTAGTCTTTAGTCTGATCTATAGAATATACTATAGTCTGATGTATAGACTAGTCTATAGTCTGATGTATAGAATAGTCTATAGTCTGATGTACAGACTAGTCTATAGTCTGATCTATAGAATAGTCTATAGTCTGATCTATAGACTAGCCTATAGTCTGATCTATAGACTAATCTATAGTCTTAACTATAGACTAGTCTATAGTCCGATCTATAGACTATTCTATAGCATAATCTATAGACTAGTCTATAGTCTGATCTATAGAGTAGTCTTTAGTCTGATGTATAGAGTAGTCTTTAGTCTGATCTATAGAGTAGTCTATAGTCTGATCTATATATTAATCTATAGTCTGATCTATAGACTAGTCTATAGTCTGATCTATAGACTAGTCTATAGTCTGATCTATAGACTAATCTATAGTCTGATCTATGAACTAGTCTATAGTCTGACTAGTCTATAGTCTGTTATATAGACTAGTCTATAGTCTAAACTATAGACTATAGTCCGATCTATAGACTAGTCGATAGAACGATCTATAGTTTTATCTATAGTCTGATCTATTGTCCATCCCATTGTGTTTATTTAACCAGTTATTCTCTCCTTTCCAGTCTCCTTCGCCCATTTCATTTATTCATTCAGTCACTCATTTATTCATTTGTTTACTTTACTCCAACAACAAAAACAACAACACCAACAACTACAGCAGTCACAAAAAGTATTTCAATCTGTTTGTATTTAAATTTTTATGCGTAAATATTGTTGTTTCGAGGATGTATGTATATGTGTGTGTTTGTATTTACATATACAAAATGCAACAGAATCCTTTTTTTGCAACTGGTTGTTGCTGCTGTTTTATTGTGTCCCAATGCTAACGCTGTCACTGCTCTCAAAAAAAGGACACTAGTCTAGAGCAGTTAAGGGCGTTTCAGTAATTCATAAAATAAGTTTACCAGCTTTGCAGTAATGTTACAATTACTTCATGAACGATCTGAAGATGAAGCTTTATGTGACAAAACAATAGCTGTTGTAGGAGTGTTTGCTGCCCATCACTGCTTTAGAGTGAAAGTGGCATTATGTCTATACTTTAAATTGTTTATGCGAATGTATGAATGCGCTTGTAAATTGGTTTATAAAATTTCTGTTCATGTGTGGTGTCTACTACAGAGCATTTCAATATTTTAAGAAGTTTTATTTTTTCATTACTCCAGAGATTGAATAAATACAAAAAGTGAGATTTTTTTTCTTTTTTTAAGTTAAATTTAAAGGAATGATAATGATTTAAATTTTTTTTCAATTATATTACTGAAAATCGAAACTAAAAAAAACTTTCATTATGTCACAATCTGAGATTTCAGCTTTTACAACTATCTATTTGCAGACTATAGACTAGACTATAGACTAGACTATAGACTAGACTATAGACTAGACTATAGACTAGACTATAGACTAGACTATAGACTAGACTATAGACTAGACTATAG
>NC_060954.1:11816642-11818476 GCF_022045245.1 Lucilia cuprina
GAACTGAACTAGAACTGAACTAGAACTGAACTAGAACTGAACTAAAACTGAACTAGAACTGAACTAGAACTGAACTAGAACTGAAGTAGAACTGAACTAGAACTGAACCAGAATTATCTAGAACTGAACTAGAACTGAACTAGATGAGATTCTTAAGAGAAGTTATAGTTCTGTTTCTTAAAAATTAGTAGACTCGTGTCTTAGATAAAATATAAAAAATTCTCATTTGCACACTAATGAGTTTCGCTTATAGCAGAGCAAGGTTTCGATCCTCGGACCTCTGGGTTATGGGCCCAGCACGCTTCCACTGCGCCACTCTGCTTGTTGTAAAATTGGTGGCAATTATTGCAAACATAGTCAAGGTCATGCAAAAATAAATTTGATTAAAGAGATTAAACTAAATTTAGAACGAACAGAAATAAATATAAAAGAAATTTCAATTATTTAAAACTTAATAATAAAACTATAAACAAAAAACAAAATATTACTTGGAGATGCCGGGGATCGAACCCGGGGCCTTTCACATGCAAAGCGAACGCTCTACCACTGAGCTACATCCCCTACATTGCATATTGAAGTTAAAATTAGTTTTTCTCTGCCGTTATGTATTGCTTTGCTGAACACTTCAGACAATTTTAGTTGTCGTTAACGAGTGGTGAGTTTTATTTGTTTATTTTATTGTAAAGTATTTTTGTAACAACAAATAAATTCACCAATGATTAAAGTAGTTGAATGTGCCAACATGAGGTGTACAGTAGATGGGCACTGAAAGAAATTCTTTATTAGAACAAATCGTGAAGTGATTTAATAACTGTTTTGAACTTTAACCTTTTAATGGCATAAATAAGAATTTGCAATACAACTGTGCTTGGAACTTATAGATAGAAATTATTCATTTTTGAAATGTTATAAACTTTGAACTTTTTGCATTTTTTCAGATGTATTTGCATAATCTTAAAAAAATTCTTAAAATACGAATCTTTATACAAATTCCCTTTTTATTTCTTGTATTTTTTCAATAGAGTTTGAATATAAATTTGAAACCCCCCTTAATCATTTTTACCCACTGTTTCAAAAATACTTTAAGTACAAAAAAAAAAAAAAAAAAAAACGTTTCTATGATTATAGTTATTTAGAAAATAATGATCTTTTGTATTTTATAGTTTAAAATGTTTGTCATTTATTAAATTAACAATTACAAAATATTCATATATTTAAGATTTTTTCTATAAAATACACACACACATACATTCAAGCAATCAAACGCATTCCATGTCTAAAATGTCCTTATAGACATGTCCTTAAACACTTAAACCTACACACACTCAAACAGATGGACAGACATACACATATTCGCATAGAAGAAAATATTTTGTATGTCATGTCTTTAACATTTGGCATTTTCAATATTTTATTTAGTAAATTTATTAAAACAAATAAGTACAAATCTGAATGGTTGCAAGGGATTTAGGAAAAAGGTCCAAAAAAATAAGTGAAAAAAGGTCTTATATTCAGCCCGGCTTAAGACTGCTTTATAGTATAGTCTAAAATAATGGCTATAGTCCAGTTTAAAGTATATTCTATAGTCAAGTATATAAACTAGTATATAGTCTAGTCTAAAGTTTAGTCAATAGCCTACTCTATAGTCAAGTCTATAGTCTCGTCTATAGTTTTGTCTATAGTTTTGTCTATAATTTGGCTATAGTTTTGTCTATAGTCTAGTATTTATTCTAATCTATAGTCTAGTCTATAGTCTAGTCTATAGTCTAGTCTATAGTCTAGTCTATAGTCTAGTCTATAGTCTAGTCTATAGTCTAGTCTATAGTCTAGTCTA
>NC_060954.1:11818576-11821815 GCF_022045245.1 Lucilia cuprina
ATCTATCTATCTATCTATCTATCTATCTATCTATCTATCTATCTATCTATCTATCTATCTATCTATCTATCTATCTATCTATCTATCTATCTATCTATCTATCTAAATCTTTCAGTTTTAATCACGGTAAAGTATTACTTCCTCACCCTGTATTTGCCCCTGTTAATGTGTTCGTTGCACCTTTATTTTGCAATGATATTAAAAATTATTCAAAAGGTTGTTTTTAGGGAAAAAAATGAATAGTAATGAATAAATGCATATTTGTGTTAAATTTAATTAAAATGTAAACAGTACTACTATGCATTTTTTAACGCTGAAAATAATATACTCTTGCGTTGAAAGTAATAAAAGCAAAAATAAATCTTAGACATTTGCAAAAATATTTTTTTGATTATATGGCAGTTATCTTGATAGCTATAGGAAGAAGTGAACTAAATTAAAATAAATATTAGCTAAATGCTAATAATTCTGCTTAATTTTCTTTATAAAGTATTTGGTTAATTTTGTTAGTTTATTAAATAGTTTGTAAAAAATTTGTTAAAACTAGTAATTTTGTTATCTTAGATCTTTCTAAAACCAATGGTCTATCTGTCCCAATTTCATTTGTCGATCTTTTTTAACTTTATCAACGATCTTTCCCAACTAACCACATCAGTGGTTCCTTTCAAAACAATTTATTCTTTATATGAACCCAATGCCAAAAGTTATAGCATTTATTTTTGTTTAAACATTTCAACCTTTCTTTGTTCCACTGAAAAAAACATAAATTTAAATTACACCATTTTGTTTTGAAATTAAACTTAAAATAAATTCCAATTAAAGTTATGCGTTTATATTTAGTTTACTTAAACGTACATAAGGTAAAACTGCTTTTGAAACTCGGTATTAGCCTTGACGGTTTTACTATTTTATTGCACTTCTAAGATTTAGTTTAAAGTTCTTTTCAGTTTTATTTGTTGGACGACTATATATATTCAGCTCTATAAATGCCACGGCAATTATTGCACGGAAACATGCAAACAAAACTTAAGTTGTACAAGCAATTTTTTTGGTTTAAACTCACATACCTCTCGACTGACTATTATTTTGGGTTTAGGGTTTATAACTAAATATTAAAGGAATAAAGGACAGAATACACAGACAGAGAGTGGGAGAGAGGGTAGAGTTCAAATTTATATGCCGCATCAAATACTCCCCATAATTTTGTATTAAAGTTAAGTTTGAGAACTGTGTAGGCAGTTAAAAGTTTTCTTTTATTCATTATGTAGTCTATAGGTAAAGGGCCACCAAAGCATTTTAATATCGAGTTTTAGTTAAGGGGATTGGAGAGGAAGTCTGCGAAGGTATAAAATGTGATGCGTAGTTATAAATATATATAAATGTATATCTTTAAAGTAAAAGTAATTAATATACAAAGAGCGTTAACCAATTAGAAAATTTCATGGATCTTCTAAAACTTCAATCATGGATCTTACCAAATTATTTTGTAGATCATTTCAAACTTATTCCTCAATTTTTCTCAACTTAACAATTGATCTTACCAAACTTAATCGTCGATCGTAGACATTTTCTTCAATTCAATTCTCAATCTCTCCAGACTTAATCGTGGAACTTTCCGGAACAGAACTGAAGTAGAACTAGAACTGAACTAGAACTGAACTAGAACTGAACTAGAACTGAACTAGAACTGAACTAGAACTGAACTAGAACTGAACTAGAACTGAACTAGAACTGAACTAGAACTGAACTAGAACTGAACTAGAACTGAACTAGAACTGAACTAGAACTGAACTAGAACTGAACTAGAACTGAACTAGAACTGAACTAGAACTGAACTAGAACTGAACTAGAACTGAACTAGAACTGAACTAGAACTGAACTAGAACTGAACTAGAACTGAACTAGAACTGAACTAAAACTGAACTAGAACTGAACTAGAACTGAACTAGAACTGTACAAGCACTGAACTAGAAATTAAATTAAAGAAGAAAAATATTTCAACAAATCTTTAATTTAACCACAACTACCCATTTGACGCATTGTAGTGCGTAAAGAAGCACAAATTATAAATTTAAAAATAAAGTAAAAAGTGGAGAACGAAAAAAAAAACAACTCCAAAGTCTGTTAAGACTCAAGGGAAGCAATAAAATTTCGCTAACTTGGCATAAGACAAATAATTAACAGATTATAAAGTTTTCGCCGACGTTTAAATAAAATAAGAACAACAAAATTAAAGTAAAAAATTGAGAAAGAGAGAGAGAGAGAGGCGGAAAAATATAGTATAAAGTTGCATTTGAAAGTAGGAAGGAAGCAATAGCAAGTGGCTGACTGGCTGGCGCACGCAGAAATGGGTTAAAAATTGTTCTAAGAAAATTAAGTGAAATTATGGGAAAACCAACATAGTAAAACAAGTGACAGTGTGATGGTAATGGCAATAGCAATAGCAGTATAGCAGCCAATGGAAATTTATTTTCTACGCAATTTAAAGAAATTTATATATTTTCCTTCATCCCAATCTACATCTTCGCTAAGAATTCGTTGCCGTTATCATTTGTCTACATTTTTTCATTAAATTTGTAATAGGAGCAGCAGCAACAGAAGCCAAATTTAAAGGCATTAAGTGTTGGAGTATCTAGTCTTCCTTAAAAAAACGTATAGCCAAAGGAATGCCATTATTTTTAGCTGTTGTCCTAAGCTGTATATTCTTGAAAAACATTTTTTCATCTATTATTTTGGCGTGATTCTTAAAGAATCTCTAAAGTAATGTCTTTCGTTACTTCTAGTATTTTTTTTCGTTTTTTTCCTTTAGTGCACAAAAATTTGTTGCAAACACCTTTGATGCACATTCCAGTTGGGATTTATTAGCAAAGAAATGTAAGCACGAATGAACGATTGAATTTCAATTGAATTGCAATGGTACAAAGAGAAAGGATATTAAATAAAGTTTAGGAGGGAAATCTAAAACGAATAAAAGTAAATGTACTTAAGATATATAACTGATCTAAATATTACCTAGAAATTAACTAGGACTGAATTAGCACTGAATTAGAAGTGAATTAGAACTGAACTAGGATTAAACTAAAACTGAACTAGAACTGAACTATCACCGAACTATCATTGAACTATCACTAAACTATCACTGAACTAGAACTGAACTAGAACTGAACTAGAACTGAACTAGAACTGAACTAGAACTGAACTAGAACTGAACTAGAACTGAACTAGAACTGAACTAGAAC
>NC_060954.1:11821915-11832284 GCF_022045245.1 Lucilia cuprina
ACAGAACTAGAACAGAACTAGAACTGAACTAGAACTGAACTAGAACAGAACTAGAACAGAACTAGAACAGAACTAGAACAGAACTAGAACAGAACTAGAACTGAACTACAACTAAACTACAACTGAACTAGAACTAAACTAGAACTAAACTAGAACTGAACTAGATCAGAACTAGAACTGAACTATAACTATAACTATAACTGAACCAGAACAGAACTAGAACTAAGTTACAGCTGCACTAGATATGAACTAGAATCTAAAACTGAACTAGATCTGTAGTAGAAATTAATATGAATTGAACTAGAACTTAACATGGACTGAACTAAAACTGAACTAGAACGAAACAAGAATAGAACTAGAACGGAACTAGAAGAGAACTAGAACAGAAAAAGTTTCCCTTTCTTGGAGAAAAAGAAACATTTTTTATCGCTTTTCACTGGTCATTCGCTGAGTCAACAGTAGTGGAAGAAAACAAATTAATTTATATATTTTTTTAATTAAAAAATTCAGTATAACACACTCAATCCGATGACTACGACGACAAAACCGATAAATATACATATGTATGTGTACAAATGAATTTTGCAATATTTTTAGTTTTTTTACCATTTTTTTTTTTTTAACTTTTTTGTTTATTTATATCATTTACCAAATTGTATGAATTCATGAAATATTGTCAATTAAACAATGGCACTATATTTGAAAACAGTCAGAGTATGAAGAGATTGAGTGGACAACCAACGAACCAAAACAATGGGTATGGAGGAGATATGAATTCATCATGTTTTAAAGAGAACGCGAGAAGTTTGAAAAATAACTTTGGAAATTGAGAAAATCCAGGGGTATGTGATAGCTTAAAGGATTTCAATGAGCTATTGGCCATAAGTATCTCTTGAAGATAATCTGTTAAAGAACATTTACTAAATGATTTTTAAAGAACTTTTCATCCTGCCCTCTAATTAAATATAGGCATATAGCTGTTTGTCTGAATATGTGTACTAAATGAAACATATGGTTAAATGAATGAGCGTGTTTATAAATGTATGAGAGTATACATATGTATGTATAAATAATATAAATTTGTGTATGTAGGTAAATGTGTATGTGTGCATTGTGTACATGTTTGATTATCACTGTAACTGTAAATTTCCATTCGAATGAATATGAATGACCAGCAAAGTAGGATATACCTTTGATTATGTCCATATGGAAAGAGATTTTTTTGTTAATTTCTTTTTCAGTTCTCATTCATTCATTCTGTCTGTCTGTCGTTATTACTAAATGTACGAATGTCGTTTGTTATAGTATTCGGTGAATTTGTATACAAATGTGGCATAAGATATGATAAAGTGTATAAAGTCCAAAACTCAAACTCATGCATTCACTTGTTCAATCACACTCACTCACTAAAGTATTACTTATATGTATTAATGTTTACAAAAACACAGTCAAGCAGAGAGGAAGAGATACAAATTAATGTATAGACACTAATGTAGTGTATAAGGATACAAAATTCATACAATTCACAATGCAGTTGGAGAAAAAATGTCAGGTTAATAATGCAATTCGCCAGAAAATTTACTTTTAGGTTTTCAATCAAAATATCGAATTTTAGTACAAAATAAAAGTGATCACAGATTAGATTACTTTGGCTTTAGCGCCTCTAGTTTAGCCAGAAAATGGACTTTTTGGTTTTCACTCAAAATATCGAATTTTGAAAGGAAATGTATGTGATCACAGATTACCATCCTTTTGGCTGTAGTGCCTCTAGTTTAGCCAGAAAATGGACTTTTAGGTTTTCACTCAAAATATCGAATTTTGTTAGGAAATGGAAGTGATCACAGATTATCATCCTTTTGGCTGTAGCGCCTCTAGTTTAGCCAGAAAATGGACTTTCAGGTTTTCACTCAAAATATCGAATTTTGAAAGGAAATGTAAGTGATCACCTTTTGGCAGTAGCGCCTCTAGTTTAGCCAGAAAATGGAATTTTTGGTTTTCACTCAAAATATGGAATTTGGTAAGGAAATGTAAGTGATCACAGATTATCATCCTTTTGGCTGTAGCGCCTCTAGTTTAGCCAGAAAATGGACTTTTAGGTTTTCACACAAAATATCAAATTATGTAAGGAATTGCAAGTGATCACAGATTTTCATCCTTTTGACTTTAGCGCCTCTAGTTAATGGACTTTTAGGTTTTCTCTCAAAATATCAAATTTTGTAAGGAAATGGAAGTGACAACAGATTATCATCCTTTTGGCTGTAGTGCCTCTAGTTTAGCCAGCAAATGGACTTTTAGGTTTTCACTCAAAGTAACGAATTTTGTAAGGAAATGGAAGTGATCACAGATTATCATCCTTTTGGCTGTAGCGCCTCTAGTTTAGCCAGAAAATGAACTTTTAAGTTTTCATTCAAAATATCGAGTTTTGTTAGGAAATGGAAGTTATCACAGATTATCATCCTTTTGGCTGTAGCGCCTCTAGTTTAGCCAGAGAATAAACTTTTAGGTTTTCACTCAAAATATCGAGTTTTGTTAGGAAATGGAAGTGATCACAGATTATCATCTTTTTGGCTGTAGCGCCTGTAGTTAAGCCAGAAAATGGACTTATTGGTTTTCTCTCAATATATCGAATTTTGTTAGGAAATGGAAGTGATCACAGACTATCATCCTTTTGGCTGTAGTGCCTCTAATTTAGCCAGAAAATGGACTTTTAGGTTTTCACTCAAAATATCATTTTTTTTTTTGCTGTAGCGGCCCTACTTTAGTCAGAAAATGGACTTTTACTCACTCAATTTATCAAATTTTGCTAGAAAATGGAAGTGATCATAGATTTACATTATTGTGGCTTTAGAGACTTTTTTTATTATGTCATCGTGATAATTAACCCTACGGTTTTGCTCAGCGTATACAAATCCACGAGTTCAAATTTGTGCATGTATGAGAGTACATTTTGCAATATTTATGAAATGAAAAGTAAACAACAAAAATGCTGCCTTTTTTTCGCTGAATAATGAAGTGAAATGAAATGAATTCATCATCAACCAACGTCAAACAGTTGTCACACAATCATCAGCTACATCAACATCATCATCATCATCATACTCATCAACATTATCATTGTCATAGTCGTCGACGACATTGTCATCATCACAGGAATTAAATACATATAGAAACACAAATATGTGGTGGTAGCCTGGCCGAACAATTACTAGAGTTAAACTCCTAGTTATGGTATGTCTATAGTGGAAGTAGGAGATTGGAAATGCTTGGAGCTCATACTCCTTAGCATAATTGTGACGAATTTCGTCTTGTTGTCCCTGTAATGGTTGTGGACTATTTAAAAAAGAAAAATAGGGAAAAGTGAAAATAACTATTTCTTTTTTTTTTTAATTTACAAACATAAAAACCCACTCATCATAAGTGTCTTTATTATTACTTGTACATCATTATTACAATTATTGCCATCCTCCCGTACTCTGTTTGTCGTCTTAGTTCCTTTTTTTCGTTGACATCATTGACAAAAAATAAAAAAAACAGAAATACTGATTATTGCATTATGAAACTGCGTTGTGAAAATCAATTTGGAATCAAGTAAAAGTTGTACAGATATAGTGTTAAAAATGCCTCTGGGATTTAATGTAAGTAACAAACAAGTTTATAATTGAAAATTAAAAATGGATTTTCAAAAAAAGGGAATAAATGCAAAATGAAACGTTAAAAGAGAGTGGAGTGGAAATGATGGGTGGGTGCAGAGGGAGACTAAGAAGATGTAATGTATCATTTCGAGTATTATCATACAGACAACTAACACAGCACCATACTAATCATCGGTCAGCAAGATCATCTGAGAATAGAAAACTGATCTGTGATCACTCATATTTTCTCCAAAAACTATTGATCATCCTCTAATATCGGAAAAGCGTGTGAAAAGATCAGAGATCTTTGAAAAGGTACGTGGACATTTTTGTTTGATTTTCAGCTGAGACCACTAAATTTCTATCAAAACTAAACCTCAATCGGTGATCAGTGATCTTTTTGCGTAATAATTGATTATAAACGAATCTTATAATATCGAGTTAACAAATAAAGGGATTAGAAACAGAAGGCGATCAGTGATCGACTGATCACTCATATTTTGTGCAAAAAATCGATCATCATCGATTAGAGTGTGAATACATTACAGAGCCTGGAAAAGGAACCTGGACATTTTTTTGGATTTTTAAACCACTATATTTCTACTAAAATTAAATCAGTGATCTTTTTGCGTAATAATTGATCATAAACGAATCTTAAAATCTTGAGTAAACAAATAATGGGTTTAGAAACAGTAGGCGATCAGTGATCGAGTGATCACTTATATTTTCTTAAAAAAAATATGATCATCATCGAATAGCGTGGACACTTTTGTTAGATTTTCAACTGAAACCACTAACTTTTTATCAAAACTAAGCCTCAATTAGAGATCGTTGATCTTTTTGCGTAATAATTGATCATAAACAAATCTTAAAATTTTGAGTAAACTTGTAATGCGTTTAAAAACAAAAGGCGATCAGTGATCGAGCTTTAAAAGTTTATATTTTGATCGCGATTTAAGTGAGAATCAATAAGTATTCGTTGACTTAAATACAAGATTGTTTTGCGATCACTGATCGTTTCATGATAATTTTCTGGTATTAAAGATATAAAATTATCGTTTTATATCAAAACTCAATTATTACTTGATTCATTTTAGATTCGCAAACTTTGTAAAGGTAATAATAAGTTCCATCAAAGATCACCAATCATTTATAGAAAACTTTGGATGACTTTGTTAGATTATCATTGACCAATCGATCATTCACTGAAAAACTGCAAAACTACATCGTACGTGGATCAATAGAAGATCACTGATCATTTCGTTATTCATTTTCTGATTTTAAAGTTAAATTTTAACTTTACATATGTTGCGCAATATCAATTAAGAAAATGAAATTAAATAAAAACTATCTCAGTAATCACCGATCGATAAATCACTGAACATTTGGAAATTAAAAAGCACTGATTAATCTATAAAATTAAAAGTCACATTTGCAAATAACTGAATGAAAATACAAAATAACCTGATATAAAAAATGATCAGTGATCATTCATAAAATCTAGCGTTTAATGATCACAAAGACAACAAATAGCTGAGAGTATCACTAATCGATCAATATATATCAGAAAGATAAATTGTATTTGAACGTGATTATCATTTTTTGATCGTTAAGTCTTATTTGAAGATGTTAAATCTTAGTGGATTAAAAAATTATAAGCTCTTTCAATGATCACTGGTCCCTAAATCGTATTTGAACATGAATTTTCCACATTTCTATCGTCATTGTCTTACGCGTCTCACAAACTCTAGAAATAATCTGAATGGATGAGAACTGATCATATTTTGAGTACTACGTAATAAAAAGCTCTTTAAACGATTACTGATCGATAAGCTTAAACGATGATCAGTGATAATATTATAATCTGAAAGTTATATTTTAAACACACTTAATATTACCAGAAATAGAAATAATCTGAATGGATGAGAACTGATGATTTTTTGAGTATTGCGTAATAAAAAGCTCTTTGAAAGATTACTGATCGATAAGCTTAAACGATGATCAGTGATAATATTCGAATCTTAAAATAATATTTTAAACACACTTAATATTACCATAGAAATAGAAAATGATCAGTGCTTTTCTTAAATTAATCGTTTAATGATCTTAAAAAGACGCGCAGAATGATCTTGAAACCACGCAGAATGATCTTAAAATCGGGCAGAACTATCTTAAAACCGCACTGTATTTTTGTAGAGAAAATTTGAAAAAGATCTCTTGTTAAAGCTAAATTGTGAAGCGATCTATTGATCCTTAAGCCGTTCAAACTATAGACGAAAGTCTTAGATCTTTCTTTTCATCTTTTTGATCAGTGCAGCTAACTTTTAGTTTAAATGACTGCAATTAAACTTAAAACTTTAGTGTAATTGAAGATCATAGTAGTCTTACGACAAAACCCGATCTTTCTCTATTCTTAAAGCAGCATTAACTTGTTCGTTCATATATTTGGTCGATACAATCCAACTTTGATGAATTGTGGTAATGGGTTTAATAGAAAAATTCTCATTTAATATCCTAATAAAAATTGATCTTTTTCTGATCTTCAAGTAGCAAGTAAACAAGCGAATAACTTTAGAAAAGAATCCAAGAACCATTAACTGAATCTTTCGATTTTTTTCGGATTAAAATCGATTATTCACTGGCCGAAAACTACTTCTTTCTTTATTTTGATCATCACAATAGAATTTCGGTTGTAAAAGGTGATCCTTTAAAGATCACTTATAATTATGTGTTAAATCGATCATTTTTAATTCAACATACAACTCTGGTCAACAGGTGTGTTTGGGGCAAAAATCTATCATTGACTGATCTTAAAGACATTTTATCAGTTTAAATCAGTTATTTTCTAATTGAACTTATTTTAAACTTTCATTTGCATTTATTTCTATTTAAAAACCAAAAATTAATTTTTGAAAAATTTCAAAAGTTTAAATTTCATGCCAGACGAAGAAGATTTTAAATACTTTTCACCAAAAAAAAAAAAAAAGCAAAACATTGAAATCCATTCTCCCTTATAGACAGAGAGGGAGAGAGAAAAGTGTTGGTTTTTTTATATAACCAACTAACAAACATCCTACAATTGTTGTGAGGCAGTCAGTCAGTTGGAGGACAACAACAGCAACAAAAAAAACTGTTGCTGCTGCTGTTTATTGTAGTTTTAATTCAATTAAATACCACAATAACAACAGCAACAGAACCAGAAGCAAACAAAACAAAACTAAAGTAAAAAAGAAAATAAAATTATAGAAAAGTTGAAATGTGTGTTTAAAGGAGTCTGAGCCAAAGTGACGAATGTTAAAGTAGAAGATAGAGATGAAGAACCAGTCAATGCTGCTGCCATTACTGAGAACATTTCTGCTTTTGCTGTTTTTGATGTTTGATGATAATGACCAAATGTTGTTCATTCATTTATTTCATTTTTATGTCTTTCGTTCTTCTTTTTTTTTTTTGTTCCTGTAGTTCGTCTTTATACTTGGTCACTGGTAAACTGCCAACCAACTAACCAGCCTTCCATTCATTCTGCTAGTCAGTTCATCATTGATGGGTAAATGCTTATTTGTGTGATAAGTATTATATATTATGTTCCTTAAGTTGTTGTTGTTTAATTTGTAGAATGTATTTGATATGCTTGAATATTGGCCAACATTTAATTTCCGTCTCCGAGTAGTACAGATACTTGTAGTTAATGTTTGGCGCGCGCAAAAAAAAAACCTCAGAAATGTTTTTAAATTAGAAAAACGAAGTTCAGTTAATGGACAAATTGAATATGTATAATAATGTTACGGGAACCAAGTAACTAACCATGGAGTAAAGCAACAACAAAAACGTAGCACAGATTAATACACCAAGGACTGTTATATCTGATCTAGCATATTTTATTAGCTTAGATATTTTCTAGAACCAAACTAGAACTGAACAAGAACTGAACAAGAACTGAACTAGAACTGAACTAGAACTGAACTAGAACTGAACTAGAATTGAACTAGAATTGAACTAGAACTGAACTAGAACTGAACTAGAACTGAACTAGAACTGAACTAGAACTGAACTAGAACTCAACTAGAACTGAACTAGAATTGAACTAGAACTGAACTAGAACTGAACTAGAACTGAACTAGAACTGAACTAGAACTGAACTAGAACTGAACTAGAACTGAACTAGAACTGAACTAGAACTGAACTAGAACCGAACTAGAACTGAACTATAACTGAACAAGAGCTAAACTAGAATCTGGAAACTCCATTTTATCTCCCTATTAAGTATTCAATCTTCCAGTAAAGTAAGAAATCCGAATGGAAATCCCTTAAAAACTTCCCAACAAAAGCACGTTTATATAGGCTCTGATGTTTATATTTTTTATTGTATAGATTCTATTCTTAATAAAGTATCCTTATAAAATTATGATGATTTCGAAGGACATACAAATGAGCCATCAGTATTAGACATTTTCTATGTAAAAAAATAAAATTTAATAATACACAATAATGCTCTTTAAAAGTTAATACCGTTTTTAATAGAGCCTTTGAGTGGATTTTATAAAATGTTTAACTTGTTTAAATTAATTTTAACAAATTCATGACAAAATTGGGAAGATTCAAAATAGAGGAAAAGTTTATCGTTTAAATTGCCCATGATAAGCTTAATGTATCCACAGGTGAATAGAAGGGTTGCTTTGAAACTGAACTAGAACTGAACTAGAACTGAACTAGAACTGAACTAGAACTGAACTAGAACTGAACTAGAACTGAACTAGAACTGAACTAGAACTGAACTAGAACTGAACTAGAACTGAACTAGAACTGAACTAGAACTGAACTAGAACTGAAGTAGAACCGAACTAGAACTGAACTAGAACTGAACTAGAACTGAACTAGAACTGAACTAGAACTGAACTAGAACTGAACTAGAACTGAACTAGAACTGAACTAAAACTGAATTAGAACTGAACTAGAACTGAACTAGAACTGAACTAGAACTGAACTATAACTGAACTATCACTGAAGTAAAACTGACTACAACTGAACTAGAACTGAACTAGAACTGAACTAGAACTGAACTAGAACTGAACTAGAACTGAACTAAAACTGAACTAGAACTGAACTAGAACTGAACTAGAACTGAACTAGAACTGAATTAGTACTGAACTAGAACTTAACTAGAACTGAACTAGAACTTAACTAGAACTAAACTAGAACTGAACTAGAACCTAACTAGAACTGAACTAGAACTGAAGTAGATCTGAACTAGATCTCAACTAGAACTGAACTAGAACTGAACTAGAACTGAACTAGAAAAATGTGGTTACTTCAGAAGAGATTCTTGTTTTAGATCTAACAAATTTCAGTAATAATAAATACTAAGATCTACAATCAAATTCTTTGGATTAAATACAAACATACAACTTCCTACACTTTGCATAAATAATCAAGTTTTCCAACTATCATTATCTGAAATAAACCTCTTAAACTTTTTAAATAAAAATGCAATGAAAACAGAAAAAACAAATGAACTGAATGAAACTAAACTAAAGTTAAATTGAATTAAATGAATATTGTGGTAGTAGTCGTATTTAAGATAATAGTAATAATAACTAGAACTATGTAATTATAGAAATTAAAATCATGAATAAAAATGACCAAATGGTACATTTTTCAAATAAAGAACAAACAAACCGAAGCACTCTGAACAGACTAACTGCCTGACTTGCTGCAGCTTGGATGGGAGGATGGTTAGCTGGCAAACACTAAAACTCTCTACCACTAATGAGTTTGCAACTCACTCTTTCTCTGAACAATTACGAAAAACTATGTAGAAAAATATAATCCTACATAAAAAAATTTTTATGTGTTACCAGTTAAACATTTACTTAAACGCCAGCCCAAGAAGAAAACTTTATTTCTTTAATTTTTCTAATGAGATTAGAATCTACTAATGTTTGTAACTATTTTACAAAAATAAAAAAAGAAGCAACTGAGAGAATGCGTAAATAAGCAAGAAAGAGTTGTGAATAGATACAAATATGCAACCACTTATATCCCGACTCCACATCCACGCTTTACAACTTCATGTGGCAGATTTTGTTTTTGTGCCACTTGCGTATTTATTTCTTTCTTAAGAAATGGCAGCAGGCAGGAACAATGTACGAATAAACAAATGGATATAAGCACTGCCAACTACAAGAACTCTGGAAAGTTTGTTTTTGAAATCCCAACAGGCAAAGAGCCAACATTTGAAATGTTTTGCTGCATTGGCAACAGCATAATACATATTATAACATTCGCGTTAGTGTTTCTTCTAGATGTAGCTGAAGCGCATTCATAGTTGTTGGCCATCTGGCATTACAACTACAATTCTTAAGGAACATTATTGCAACACTTACACTTTTTTCTGGTTCAAAGCATCACAAGGAAGAGAGTGCAAGAATATGAGAAAATAAAAAGGTATGTACATAAGTCCGCCTTGTTCACACATTAATTGTTATAGAATTCTATAAGGAACCGAAACGTTTTGTTAACATTTCTACACGTCAAAAAAAGACAAAGAATATTTTAAATTATGAAGCTGAATTAGAAGTGAACTAGAACTAAACTAGAACTAAACTAGAACTGAACTAATACTGAAATAGAATTGAACTAGAACAGAACTAGAACTGAACCAGAACTGAACTAGAACTGAACTAGAACTGAACTAGAACTGAACTAGAACTGAACTAGAACTGAACTAGAACTGAACTAGA
>NC_060954.1:11832384-11833905 GCF_022045245.1 Lucilia cuprina
AGTTCTGTTCTAGTTCTGTTCTAGTTCTGTTCTAGTTCTGTTCTAGTTCTGTTCTAGTTCTGTTCTAGTTCTGTTCTAGTTCTGTTCTGTTCTAGTTCAGTTCTAGTTTCGTTCTAGTTCTGTTCCAGTTCTGTTCTAGTTCTGATCTGGTTCTAGTTCTGTTCTGGTTTAGTTATAGTTCTGTTTTAGTTCTGTGCTAGTTCAGTTCTAGTTCTGTTCTAGTTCTGTTTTATGTTCTAGTTCTGTTTTAGTTTTGTTCTAGTTCTGTTCGTAGTTCAGCAATATATTAATTCAAGCTCAGTATTATTTTAGTTCTATGTCAATTATTTACTAATTCCATATTCTTAATATATGCATAAACTATATAGCTTTTATTAGCAAATAAAATGTCTTATTTTGACCTCAACATTTTACCCTAATTTTCCAAAACCACCAAGTGTAAAATGTGGCCAATAAAATTGTATTTGAATTTTGTTCACTTTTTACTAAATTGACATTTAAATTACTCCAGCATTTCTATCTCTAGGTAATAATTAAGTTAATTATCTAACAAAAAACAAATGTCTATTTAAATAACATTAAAAATTATTTAAAATAACATTTGCAAAGTGAGTGTAGCAAATATATAACTTTTTGCTCGATTCAAAAATTCGTAGGAGAATAACTTGAAAAATGTAACTTTTAGTTTTTATGGCCAATTTTACTAAACGCCCAACCACACCTAAAGCAAATATTGTCACAATCATTCTCTGCTTAATTTTAGTATGTTTTATGTCCTTGTAAAGGTGCAAGTGGCACGCATGCATTCGTAACTTGTCTCTGGCCAAAAAAAATACACAGATGACTTTTTACATGTCATTTAAATTTAAACTTTGTCCTCATGTGTGTAACACCGTAATCTGTCCTGTTAAGTTCATTTCACTATTCTTTTTTCTTTATTTATTTTACCTTCCAAAAAAGTGGTAGAAGGACCTCAGCTATTTGTTGTTCTCATACAGTTCATTTCATTTGGAATTTTAAGTTGATTATACAAAACGTTTCGTGTGTATTTTTTAAGAAAAATAAATATCTTAGATAAAATAAAAAAATATCCTTGTAATTTTTCTTTCAATTTTATATAAAGAAATATTTGTTAGAATATTTGCTTAAACGAGAAAGAAACCCCACGAACGATAAAATGTAAGAAAATGCGAAAAGAGCAAATAAAAGTTTTTCGAAAACTAATTAAACCGATAAGAGTGGTGAAAAGGAAAAGCGGAAGAGTTGTTTTACCACACTGTTGAAGCCAAACGAAGCGGGAGGAGTTTAGTACAGGACCATAAATAAATAAAGAAGAGGAAAGACAAAAAAATAAAAGTATAATGCATATTGCAGCAGAAAATAAAGAAATTGTAGACACTGAGAGAAAATATTTTCTAGTTCAGTTCTAGTTCTGTTCTAGTTCAATTCTAGTTCAGTTCTAGTTCAGTATTAGTTCAGTTCTAGTTCAGTTCTATTTCAGTTCTAGTTTAGTTCTAGTTC
>NC_060954.1:11834005-11841053 GCF_022045245.1 Lucilia cuprina
AACTGAACTAGAACTGAACTAGAACTGAACTAGAACTGAACTAGAACTGAACTAGAACTGAACTAGAACTGAACTGAACTAGAACTGAACTGAACTAGAACTAGAACTAAACTAGAACTGAACTAGAAATGAACTAAGGGTGTTGGGGCAATACAAATAATAGACTCTTCTATGTTTCTATAGACAAGTCTATAAACGAGATTATGCTCCAAAGTACTTTTATATCAATTAAGTACCTTTGTTCTCATTTAATATCCTTCCAACAAACAAAACAAATTCTAACAACAACAATGAAAAGGGTCAAAAATTATTATAACGGGATTGTAAAAATAAAACTGAAAACAAAGATGTTCATTGTTCGTGTGTACGTCCAGTTTGACCAGTTTCATTACACATTGGCAAACTCCTTCAAAACACAAACTCCCGCTTTTCCATACAGTTGCAAACAACAGCAGATAAAAAGACAAAAACAAAAATAAAAGTAACAACACAAACAACAAGGACACATTATAAGAGAATAATTACGGTAATTATTAAAAAGTTTCTCGCCAACAACAAGTAACAAACAAGAACAACAACTAATTTTATAGGAAAATACGTTTAAAACTCTGCAGCAGAGACATCAACAACAGCTTTACTAGTAGTCGAAGTTGTAAAAATAGAATAGTAGTAGAGAGGCAGCATTAGTCCATGCAAATACCTGTGTTTAAAATACCAAAAACAACTACAACAAAAAACACCAGCAGTTAAAAGGATCAACAGACAGGATGATGGCATTTTTAGAAAGTTTGTTTATGGCAAAAAATAAAAATAATAATATTGTTGTTACACTGGTCGATGGTCCTTTTTGAATGTTAAAATTAAAACATCAAGAGGAAGTGTATTTGTTGATGGCGATGGTAAGGGAGGTAATGGAGGTTGTAGGATAAATTGAAAAAATATAAAATTATTTTCCAATCACTGAAGTTATTAAACCAAAGAAGAACAAGGTTTAACCTTTTTATGACACTTTTACTAGATGTTTATTATTTTTTGTTGTTTTATTTTCGTTTTTTTTTTTAATTTTCTCTCTATAGAATGACATTAAGAACAAGTAAAAGTTAAGCCTTGTAAAAGGCGGACACCAAAAAATATGGTGTTTAAGTAAATATTATGTGGCACAATTTAATAAGGGTTTACTTAAGAAGAAGTATTAGAACATGAAATTTAATAATAACTTTCTAAAATGTTAAAAAAAAATTATTTTTTAATTCATCTAAATGAAAATGGAAAACAAACATTACGCCTGTGACTTCAATCTATGAAAAGGACTAAACTAAACTGGATTAGAACGGAAATAGAATTGAACTAGAACTGAACTAGAACAGAACTATAGCAGAACTAGAACAGAACTAGAACAAAACTAGAACAGAACTACAAAAGAACTACAAATGAACTAAAACGAACTAGTATTGAACTAGAACAGAACTAGAACAGAACTACAATTGAAATAGAAATGAACTAGAATTGAAATAGAATTGAACTAGAACAGAACTAAAACAGAACAGAACTAGAAGAGAACTTGAACAGAACTAGAACAGAACTGAAACTGAAATGAACTAGAACAGAACTAGAACTGAAATAGAAATGAAATAAAACAGAACTTGAACAAAACTGGAACAGAAAAGAACAAGAGCAGAACTAGTACAGAACTAGAACAGAACTAGAACAGAACTAGAACAGAACTAGAACAGAACTAGAACAGAACTAGAACAGAACTAGAACAGAACTAGAACAGAACTAGAACAGAACTAGAACAGAACTAGAACAGAACTAGAACAGAACTAGAACAGAACTAGAACAGAACTAGAACAGAACTAGAACAGAACTAGAACAGAACTAGAACAGAACTAGAACAGAACTAGAACAGAACTAGAACAGAACTAGAACAAAACTAGAACAGAACTACAAAAGAACTACAAATGAACTAAAACGAACTAGTATTGAACTAGAACAGAACTAGAACAGAACTACAATTGAAATAGAAATGAACTAGAATTGAAATAGAATTGAACTAGAACAGAACTAAAACAGAACTAGAACTGAAGTAGAAATAGAAATGAACTTCAACAGAACCAGAACTAGAACAGAATTAGAAACAGAACTAGAACAGAACTAGAACAGAACTAGTACAGAACTAGTACAGAACTAGAACAGAACAAGAACAACACTAGAACAGAACTACAAATGAACTAAAACGAACTAGAACAAAACTAGAACAGAACTAGAACTAAAGTAGTATTGAACTAGAACAGAACTACAATTGAAATAGAAATGAACAAGAATTGAAATAGAATTGAAATAGAAATGAACTAGAACAGAACTAGAATAGAACTAGAACAGAACTAGAACAGAACTAGAACAGAACTAGAACAGAACTAAAACAGAACTAGAACAGAAGTAGAACTGAAGTAGAAATAGAAATGAACTTAAACAGAACCAGAACAGAACTAGAACAGAATTAGAAACAGAACTAGAACTAGAACATAACTAGAACAGAACTAGAACAGAACTAAAACAGAACTTGAACTGAAATAGAAATAGAAATGAACTAGAACAGAACTAAATGGCTAATTAGTACATAACTAGTCACAAACATCTTCTCTGAGCATCAGAAACAGTTCTTACAAATATCTTATTATCTAGGTCTACAACTTATTTTCCTACAACAGTAATCGCTCAAATTAATTTAAGATAAAACTTATTTCATTGTCACAACACCATCAGCTAGCCCGCCTGTTATCCAACTCCTGGAATATATAAATAACATAAAAACAGCAGCCAAATTCCCAACAAACTAACAAAAAGTTTAAAACGTTAAAACGTTGACATATTTTTTGATTTTTTTTCCTACACAAAATTAAAACAAAAACACCACAACACACTTCCATTTCCGCTCCAATGAGTTGATGACTAAGAGCAACTTTTAATTTTATTATTTTGTTGTTATTGTTGTATTATTTTTTTATTGTTGTTGTTGTTGTTGGGTGTAAAAGTAGTCAGTAAAGCTGGTATAAAATTAAATAGGTACTCTCTAACCCGCTGTGGTTGGTTTATTTTGGTGACAAAAACATTTCACGGATTTAACACCTCTCGTTATATGATTTTGATTTTATGAAGAGAAAATAATAAATTTTATAATTTGGTTTGGTTAGAAGCGACAAAATTTAGAGGAAAAATATACTTATTTACATTTTTATTTGAAGAACAAATTAAAAAGTTTAATTTTAGTTTAAAAGAAATTAAATTAGGAAATTTCCAGAATTTTTGTAATTTACAGAAATTTATTAATGCTTCCAAATGTGTTCAGGTTTATTAAATCTTCTATACATCTTGATCAAAAAAGATTTACAATCCCACATAAAAGATATCTGTTTGCCATATTGGGCGGTCTGTTAAGAACGATCTGTTGATTTGCTTCTCCCGTCACTGAGCCAGGGCAATAAACAGATAGTCCGTCTGAATCCTTTAGATTCACGCACCTGAATGTGCAAGTCCGGATATCCATCAAGCGTCTGTTCCAGATTGGACGTTTTGATGGTCTGTTTGTTCCCAGTGGGGCGGCAGTTTTTAGTCCTGTCAGTAGGCCAAAACTACAAAAACCAAACACCCTTCCCCCCAAGAATGTCAGAGAAGAAAGAATTTCCCTCATATCCGATCAGGACCTTTATAATATTCGGAGACCCTATTCCCACAGCGGCAACACCGGGCTGTGGTGAATCGAATGCAACTGGCGTTCGGACTAGTCAGGTGGTAGCACCAGGCCTGACTACCCTGCGAGCATCTGGATCCTGAACGCCAATACAGCCCACTTAGCCTTCGGGTGTGGGTAAAGGTCCCATCGGTTATGTTCCCTTTGCCTGTCGTGGCGAGTACATCTGCATCCGCAAGTACAGCCCTTGCTGACTCAAAGTCAGCTTAATCTATACCTCGAACTCGTTGTCGTGAACTCTTCCAATGCATCCCAAGATACTTAACCCCCCTCACAAAACACCTTCCAGAAGGCCTTTGTTCATTGGCGGGCCGCCGAACAAATCGTTGATTGTTACAGCGCCAAACCCAATGATGTTTTTACAAGCGACGAGAAAACGTCTCTCGCGTGGGCGAAAATCCTCCTGGCTAGGCTAAAGGGCTCCAATCCCCCAGTTGAGGCAGAAATGGTCAAACCTGCTGCCGAGGCGCCTAAACGGCAACGATCCGAGGAGGAGAGCCCTTCTTCTATGCCGAATGACCAGCCGACTAAACGTCATAAACAGACGCAAACTATTGTCGTCAATAGGCCTTTTACTAAGGTAGCTGGAAACCCACTGGTAAGAGCTATTGTTGACCGCAGCTACAACAGTCACGGTGCCATCTCCAAAACAAATGAATCCACTAAGGTCTAAATATCTTCTGCAAAGTCTGCAAAGACCGCAGCTAAGTAGGCTGATATCGATTATCACTGGCCACTGTAAATTTGGTAACCATGCTAGACGCATTGGTCTTCCGTTCAACGATTACTGTAGAAGTTGTCAAAACGAAGATGTGAGTGTCCTGCTCTGGCGGATGCCAGACTTCGGACACTTGGATCGACATACTTTGGTGATCTGTCTGATTTGTCGAATATTCTATAAGTACGTCTCAATTGGAATTTCCAATTGTCGTGGGAACGTGTTAATCACACTGTTTATCCATGGAAACTGGCTTAGTGTCTTCTCTCTTTCTTTCTTAAAAATCTTAATCTAACAAAATGGGTGTGAACTCCATACTCACACTGTTGTTGTTGTAACAGCTCGACTGTGGTCGATAGTTCTTTCCTGGGGAAAAGACTTTCGGTTGATACAGCTGTCGCTGCTGTTAACAATCTTTGGCCGAGTATGACTCGGTTCGTTGCGGAGCGAATATCCAATTGTCGTGGGAACATGTCAATTACACTGTTAATCCATGGAAACTGGCTTGGTGTCTTCTCTCTTTCTTTCTTTCTTTCTTTCTTTCTTAAAAATCTTACACCTGTTCTCACGTCTCTTTTTCCACTTTTTCCCTATCTCTCTCTCTTTCTTCTCTTACAGATATTAATACAAAGGGATCTACATGGACCCAAATAAAGCCGAAACGGCCAACTGTGATAACCTAACAATCCGAGTCAATGTTATTAATCCATAGGGCATAATGAATTTGAAAAAGTTTCTATAAAGTTATATAAAGTCTGTTTATCCAGTTATCGTCTCCAGTTTTTCGTAAAATCCCATCCATAAGGTTTTGCTTTTAAAGGAGAACTTTACAGCTTCTCCTCTTTTTCTAATTACTAAATACTAAAATATTTCCCCTTTGTTATTTATTTTTAAATATTTTTGTAAATTATTTTTTGTTGAGAACAATAAGAGATTGACTGTTTAATTGATGAATTTGTTATAATTTTTTTTCTCACTTGCACGCACTTGCACACACTTACTCACTCTTATACACTTTAACTTTTTGAAATTATATTACAATGTTTGTTATTTTATTGCTAAATTCAGAATAAACTATGTTTTCACAGAAAATTCTCACTTAAGTAAACAGCTAAATGATATATTTTACATAATGTATGTATGATCAAATTAAAGCCGCAAAAATTTATAATAGAAAAATTGTAAAAAAATGTGAATCAAAACAAAACAGAGAAAGGAAGAAAAAAGACACTAAAATAAAAAAATCTTGGTCCAATTAAAGAAATTAGAACAAACAAGTTTTTAAAGCGCAAAAAAACCGAATAAAATGAGTGATTAAAATAAGTTATAAGAAAAAGTAAAACTCAATTATTTAACAAAGAAATTACTATCAATTACCTGTGTTTATAAACGCCTCTATCTTTGTAAATTAATTAAGGCAGCACAAACAATTAGTATCTCATTGAGATACTGATATAACAAAGGCTCCTGTATGGCCAACGGTTGTAAAATCTTAAACTCATGCAGACAATTGATCATGTGACGTATTTGCAAACGACATACGTTATCACGTACACGCATTGTTGGTATGGTAAAGTTTTTAACACGCCTCGATGTCAATTCACTATTGACCACAGATAAACTTTGATGGGAGGCCAGCTCACCGGCCACACGTGTTGTAGTGTATTTACTTAAACGACCCTCTTCAATATCATCACTCTGTACCAGATCATCGGCCGATTCATCGGCTGAATCTGTTGTTGAATCAGTTTCACCATTATTGATGTTGGTGTGAAAATCTGAATGTTGGCGTTTTTTCGATGATTTCGGTTTACGTTTACGGCGAATAGCTTTACCGGGATCAGCTACTAGTGACAAATATTTGGGTATGACATCTTTAAAATTGGCCACTTTGAAAATGGTTAAATCGTCGTGGTGACCAACGAAAGCATCGGATATATAGGAAATTATGCCTAAGGAAAAGAGAAAAAATACAATTGAAAGAAAAATAAAATTGAATTGGAACTGAACTAGATCTGAACTAGAACTGAACTCGAACTGAACTAGAACTGAACTAGAACTGAACTAAAACTGAACTAGAACTGAACTAGAACTGAACTAGGACTGTACTAGAACTGTACTAGAGCTGAACTAGAACTGAACTAGAACTGAACCAGAACTGAGCTAAAACTGAACTAGAACTGAACTAGGACTGAACAAAAACTCAATTAAAACTGAACTAGAACTGAACTAGAACTGAAATAGAACTGAACTGAACTAGAACTAATCTAGATCTGATATAGAACTAAACTAGAACTCAAATAGAACTGAACCAGAACTGAACTAGAACTAAACTAGAAATAGAACTGAACTGAACTAGAACTAATCTAGATCTGATATAGAACTAAACTAGAACTCAAATAGAACTGAACCAGAACTGAACTAGAACTGAACTAGAACTAAACTAGAACTTAACAAGAACTGAACTAGAGCAGAACTAGAACTGAACTAGAACTGAACTAAAACTGAACTAGAACTGAACTAGAACTGAACTAGAACTGAACTAGAACTGAACTAGAACTGAACTAGAACTGAACTAG
>NC_060954.1:11841153-11847893 GCF_022045245.1 Lucilia cuprina
GTCTAGTCTATAGTCTAGTCTATAGTCTAGTCTATAGTCTAGTCTATAGTCTATTCTATAGTCTAGTCTATAGTCTAGTCTATAGTCTAGTCTATAGTCTAGTTTATATTCTAGTCTATGGTCTACAGTCTAGTCTTTAGTTTAATGTATACCACTTTTTTAGCTGTAGCTCTTTCTTACTTATTTGATATTTAAGAAGCAAAAAAAAAACTTAAGCACAATGCAAAAAGCTAAATCAATAAGTAACTACAAGTACATACTTATACAATTAAATGTGTATACAATAAATAATTAACACTTAATATAATACATCAATAAAATTGTTTTTTTTGTTCGATCAACTATTTATTTTATTAAACAAATATACACGAGACAATTGTAAGTGGCTAACGTATGTATGTACGATGCTGATAAATGATATTTCGTGAAGTAGTTCGAATAAGTGAATGAAATAAAATTGAGAAGGAACTAGCTCACTGATTAACTAACTAATTGACTTAGGATATATCTAACGATGTGTCGACTAACAAAGAGTTAGGTTATTTTATATTTAGTATTTTATTTTTACTAAAATATAGATCAGCCTACTCTATTGTAGTAGTCTAGCAGTCGGTTATGCTCGCTATATTTTCCTACTTCTCTTCTGTTCTTTAACTTTCTGTTGTCTAGTGTATTACATTATTTAGACCACAAGCTCATTATTCTGCACATGAAAGGGAAACTAATCATTTTTATCATATTTTTCACATTTTTAATAATTTCAATGGATTAAATTATTAATGAAACCAAATTGTTGATAATTTGGGTCAAAGTGTTTGTAGTGCAAAATATGAAAACGATAAAAGTCTAATTATTGTTATTATTATTTTTGTATTTGTTTAATGTACAGTAAATATTTATATTTACTATATTACTTGCACAATAGGGCAAGATTAGAAATGTTCGAACAAATAATGTTTTTTTCTGATTCATTCATTTCCATTAGGGTTTATTGATTTATATAGATATAGATTATAGCCTATATCATATATTGAGCAAATTAGACCATAAACTAGAATATACTAGAATATAGACTAGATTATAGACTAGACTATAGACTAGACTATAGTCTAGAATGTAGACTAGAGTTTAGACTATACCATAGACTAGACTATTGACAAAACTAAAGACTAGACTACAGACTAAACTATACACTAGGCTATATACTAGACTATAGACATAACTACAGACTAGACTATAGACTATACTGTAGACTAGACTAGAGACTAGACTATAGACAAAACTATAAACTGGAATATAGACTAGACTATAGACCAGACTAGACTATGGAATATACTAGACTATAGAATATACTAAACTATAGACTAGACTATAGACTAGACTATAGACAAGACTATAGTCTAGAATGTAGACTTGACTACACAATAGACTAGACTATAGACAAAACTATAAACTGGAATATAGACTAGACTATAGACTGGACTGTAGCATAGAATATAGACTAAACTGTAGAATAGAATTAAGACTAGACTATAGGCAAAACTGTCTGTAGTCTAGTCTACAGACTACACAATAAACTAAACTATAGACTAGACTACAGACTATACACTAGACTATATACTAAAGTATAGACAAGACTATAGACTATACTTTAGACTAGAGACTAGACTATAGACAAAACTATAGACTAGACTACAGAATAGAATGTATACTAGTTTATAGACATCATTATAGACTAGACTACAGACCAGACTATAGACTTTACACTAGACTTTATACTAGACTATAGACAAAACTATAGACAAGACTATAGACTATACTACAGACTAGACTTGACTAGACCAGAGACTAGACTATAGACTAGAATATAGACTAGACTATAGACAAGACTATAGACTGTATGCTAGACTATAGACTAGACTGGACTATAGGTAAAACTTTATTATAGGATGTAGCCTAGACACTAAACTACATACAAGACTTTAGACTGAATTATTAACTAAACTATATATTATAGTTTATGCTAGTTAGTTAGTCAGTCAGTTAATAAGTTAGTTAATTAGTTAGTTAATTAATTAATTAGTTAGTTATTTAGTTAGTTAGCAAGTTAGTTAGTTAGTAAGCTAGTTAGTTGGTTAGTTAGTTAGTTCGTTAGTTAATTAGTTAGTTAGTTATTTAGTTAGTTATTTAGTTAGTTAGTTAATTAATTAGTTAGTAAGTTAGTTAGTTAGCTAGTTAGTTAGTAAGTAAGATAGTTAGTTATTTAGTTAGTTAATTAATTAGTTAGTAAGATAGTTAGTTAGTTAGTTAGTTAGTTAGTTATTTAGTTTGTTTGTTAGATAGTTACTTTGTTTTTATTAGATAGTTAGTTAGCTTGTGTGGTTGTTTGTTAGTTAGGCTTCAGACTAGACAATAGACTAGACTGTAGGCTACGTTGGACTATAGACTAGTCTACAGACTAGGCTATAGACTATACTATATGCAAGACTATAGACAGGATTATTGACTATAGACTAGTAAGCTAAGTGGTTAGTTAGTCCTAACTCCTATCGTTCTTAAAGAATTCTAAGTTATGGCAAGCATAAAATTAACTACAATACTGCCATATTATGTCTTACAAAGCGATTTTTTTCAATTCACCTTTTCTTAAACTTTTCACCACACTTATTTAACAAAAATTGCATTCGCCATTTACAATAACAAAAACAAAGTGCAATTTTCATAGAAAAGAAAAACTAGCAAACATTTTTCCAGAAAATAGGAAAAAATTAAAATATCTAAAATACAAAAACTAAAGAAAATAAAAACAAACTTACTTGTTAAAAAGTGTTTAGACAAAATAAAATATGATAAATAAATTGTCTGGTTTGTGAATTAAATGAAATAAACATAATAGAACAATAATTGGCGCAAAGAACTGGGGCAGGTCACCCTTATTTTCTTATCTATTGTATTATTTGCAATCAATTAAAACCCAAAACAAACTTCTAATAAAAATGGCATTGACGGTTGTTAAATATCGTAAAACAGCTTCTGGCGAAACTACAGCAGCAACTCCAGCGATATTAATAAAAAAGAAATTGCCGTCAGCATCTTTAGGAACACAAATAAAACAAGAGTTAACGGAGGATAATACAAAGGTAATTTTAATTTTTCTTTTTTTTTTTGTACTTTCTTTTGCGGAGGGTTAGTTAACTTTGTTGTTGTTTTCTAAAAATAGTTTTATTCACCATATTTCTTTGAAAATGGTGAGTTTTTGCTGGTTGTTGTTATTAATGAAAGCAAAGTTGTAGGTGTAAACCACTAACTGCAATTGAAACTACTGGCGACTAGGGTTCTATAAATCGACTTTCGAATAATCGAACAATCGACTTTTTGTCGAAAAAAGTCGATAACTCGACAGTCGTCTGTGAAAAAAGTCGAAAAGTCGACTTCGTTAACAAAAGTCGGAAAAAATAGTCGAAAAAAGTCGAAAATAGTCGAAAAATGTCAAAAAGTCGAAAAAAGCCGAAAAGTCGAAAAAATTAAAAAAAATTTAAAAAGTCGAAAAGTCGACTATTTATAAAATATTTATAGTCAAAAAGTCGACTTTTAACTAAATGCAAAAAGTCGAAAAGTCGACTTTTAACTAAATACAAAAAGTTTTGAATAATCGACTTTTTGTCGAAAAAAGTCGAAGTCGACTATTTTGTTCCAAAAAAGTCGACAGTTCGACTATCGTCTATGAAAAAAGTCGAAAAGAGTCGAAATGTCGAAAAAAGTTGAAAAGTCGGAAAAAGTAGAAAAGTTGGAAAAAGTCGGAAAAAGTCGAAAATAGTCGGAAAAATTCAAAAATAGACGAAAAAAGTCGAAAAAAGTCAAAAAAAGTCCAAAAGTCGAAAATAGTCGAAAAGTCAGAAAATGTCGAAAAGTCGGAAAAAGGCCGAAAAAGTCGAAAAGTCGACTATTTCTAAAATATCAAAAGTCGAAAAATCGACTTTTAATTAAATGAAAAAAGTCAAAAAATCGACCTTTAACTAAATGCAAAAAGTCGAAAGTCGACTTTTCATAAAATGCAAAATGTCGAAAAGTCGACTTTTCATAAGATGCAAAAAGTCGAAAAGTCGACTTTTCATCTATAGAACTCTAGCGACAAGTGTCATCATGTTCAAATTTTAGAATAAATTTTGTTTTAGTCTAGACTAGATTGGAGAGAAGGCTATTTTAATGCTATGTATAGATCTTACAACGTTGGCAGTAAAATGTCTTAATAACAGTGTAAACTTACAAATTTTGTCTTCCAATATTGTTAGTAATGCTATTTCTGCCAACATAGCAAAAGAAAAAATGTAAGTTCAGTCGATTGTTAGACATTTTCTGAACCTTTTACTGACAGTGTTGTAAGATCTGACAAACGCGTATCACGGCTTTAAGATTTCTGTTAGTTTTTCTTAAACTTTATTTCTAATAATACGCTTTGTATTCCTTGCCTAAAATACAACCCTGTTATTATTTACATTTTTCCATTATGGTGAAATTTTCTTTTATATACTCAACACGCTTGTTATAGTTTTGTTTATGCCGTAAACAATACATAAGTGCGAAAGAGACAACCATATAAGTTACACAACAGTATAATTTTTTATCACGCGTTGCAGGCTGGTTGGACAAATAATTTATTTTTTCATTAGTTTTTCGAATTAATAAATTAAGAAATTTTGTTTAAATTAATAAAAAATTAGAATATTTATTGAACTTTATAAATAAAATATGTGGAAAATTTGTGAATATACAAAATAAGCATAAACAAAGGTGTGTAAAAGTAAAAAAAAAAAAAAATTTTTGGTGGGAAATTTGTCTTTTGCCAAAATGCTACTAATGAATAAAAATTTAATTATGTACAGTACTTTTTTTTATTAATTTCAATTATTTATAATTTTACAGAAACCTATAATAAAAATTGAAGGTTCTACTGGTTTGGTTATCAATAAAATACCAGCTATTATAAAGCCAGCTACTATGAAACGCGTTGGAGTGGCCATGGGAGGTTAGAGCTAGACTTATTTTTTTCCAAAAAACTTAAAATTATTAATATTTTATAATGTTTTCTTCTTTAACAGAACCCGCTTTTAAATCTACAAAATATTCTTTACAAACTGTAGCCTCCACGGGCACACCATTGACCAGTTTTCAATGGCAACAGACTATAGGCAATGCAAATGCCGCTAATGCTAAGAAACAACAACAACAGCAACTAGGAGCAGCCATTAGCTCGCTACCACCGAATACCATTATAAAAGCTACTTCAGCTCCTAACAATAATCAAATCCTACACACCGCTAACGGTACGTCCTCCATATTATCAAATTCTCTTAATACAACCGCCTCTACTATGCAAATAAGACCACGTCCCACTATTTTCATTAAACGTGAAGTACCTAAACGCACCATACGTACGGTAACACTTGAGCTTATCGAAAAGAATCCTCATATACATTTGGGTCTGCATACTACCCGTTTACCTTTACTTAAAAATGTCATTTGTACCCGGGCCAATATCACTTTGGTAGATTGTTATTTAACTCTAAAGAAATTAAAACAAAATGAAGATTTCTCTTTGCTGGCGGAATATTTTGAATTGACTGAAGGTGAAGTTCAGCAAATATTTGCCAAGACAGTGGTTAAATTAGCACGTTATTTGCGTTTTCTGATACGTTGGCCTGATAGTAAGAAATACTATGATAGGCATAAAAATTTACCTTTTGCATTTAGGCAAAATCTTTCTCATGTCCAGTCGTTGATTGAGTGTGTGGAAACAGATATGCCATCTAGTCCATTGCAGATTGATTGTACAAACTATAAGTTTATTTTGAGCATTAATACAAATGGTAAGTATGAGTGAATGATTAAGATTGTGTTTAGTATTAGCTAAGTTCTAGTATTATTATTAGTTATGTATTAGTTCAGTTGTAGTTCAATTTTAGTTCTGTTCTAATTGGGTTCTAGTTCAGTTCTGGTTCTGTTCTAGTTCTGTTCTAGTTCTGTTCTAGTTCTGTTCTGTTCTAGTTCTGTTCTGTTCTAGTTCTGTTCTAGTTCTGTTCTAGTTCTGTTCTAGTTCTGTTCTGTTCTAGTTCTGTTCTAGTTCTGTTCTAGTTCTGTTCTAGTTCTGTTCTAGTTCTGTTCTAGTTCTGTTCTAGTTCTGTTCTAGTTCTGTTCTGTTCTAGTTCTGTTCTAGTTCTGTTCTAGTTCTGTTCTGTTCTGTTCTGTTCTGTTCTAGTTCTGTTCTAGTTCTGTTCTAGTTCTGTTCTAGTTCTGTTCTAGTTCTGTTCTAGTTCTGTTCTAGTTCTGTTCTAGTTCTGTTCTAGTTCTGTTCTAGTTCTGTTCTAGTTCAGTTCTAGTTCTGTTCTAGTTCTGTTCTAGTTCTGTTCTAGATCTGTTCTAGTTCTGTTCTAGTGCTGTTCTAGTTCTGTTCTAGTTCTGTTCTAGTTCAGTTCTAGTTCAGTTCTAGTTCAGTTCTAGCTCAGTTTTAGTTCAGTTCTAGTTCAGTTCTAGTTGTGTTATAGTTCAGTTCTTGTTAAGTTCTAGTTTAGTTCTAGTTCAGTTCTAGTTCAGTTCTGGTTCAGTTCTAGTTTAGTTCTAGTTCAGTTCTAGTTAATTCTAGTTCAGTTCTAGTTCAGTTCTAGTTCAGTTCTAGTTCTAGTTCAGTTCTAGTTCAGTTCTAGTTCTAGTTCAGTTCTAGTTCAGTTCTAGTTCAGTTCTAG
>NC_060954.1:11847993-11880409 GCF_022045245.1 Lucilia cuprina
TATTCTATAGTCTGGACTATAGACTATTCTATAGTCCGGACTATAGACTATTCTATAGTCTGGACTATAGACTATTCTATAGTCTGGACTATGGACTATTCTATAGTCTGGACTATAGACTATTCTATAGTATGGACTACAGACTATTCTTTAGTCAGGACTATAGATTATTCTTTAATCTGGACTATAGATTATTCTCTAGTCTGGACTATAGACTATACTATAGTCTGGACTACAGACTATTTTATAGTCTGGACTATAGACTATTCTATTGTTCGAACTGTAGACTATTCTGTAGTCCGAACTATAGACTATTCTATAGTCCGAACTGTAGACTATTCTATAGTCCGAACTGTAGACTATTCTAAAGCCTGGACTATAGACTATTCTAAAGCCTGGACTATAGACTATTCTATAGTCTGAACTATAGACTATTCTATAGTCTGGACTATAAACTATTCTCTAGTCTGGACTATAGACTATACTATATATAGAATATAGAAAATTCTATGGTCTGGACTATAGACTATTCTATATTCTGGACTATAGACTATTCTATAGTCCGAACTATAGACTATTCTATAGTCCGAACTATAGACTATTCTATAGCCTGGAGTGTAGACTATTTTATAGTCTGGACTAAGGACTATTCTATAGTCTTGACAATAGAATATTCCATAGGGTCGATTAAAGATTATTATATAGGCTCGACTATAAACTATTTTATACTCTGGTCTATTGAGATTTCCACAGTAGACAATCATTCGGTCTTCACTATGGATTATAATCAGATAATATATATTCTATTTTTTTCTCTTTTCATTGAAAACCTCCCATTTTGTTAAAATATTCAAAGTGTCCAATATCTAGACAGTTTTGACATTAACATAATTTTACCTTTATGGTAGCATTCACATCAAATCATAAACATAAATGACATTATACAAAATTTAACATGTTGGTTGGTCGCGCTTAAATTTTAAGAAAAACTGTCAAGATTTTTTTTTTTTTTTGACATTTTGCAAATTTTCAAACAATAAACCATTGTCTGTTTAAAAGGAAAACCAAAGTTTATTGATTAGAGGGGTTACATACATATATTTACCTTTTACAAATCATTTGCTCAAGTGTTAAAAATGTTAAATAAATTTTGAGAAAAAAATAAAATTCGATAAGAATTATAATTTGAACAATAATAAAACAAATGTAGATGGAGTCAGAGTGAATACGAATAAATTTATTTATGGCATTTTATTTTAAGATAAAAAATAAGCTATAGATTACACACCATTTTATTTATTATAAGGGAATTTTTTTTTAATTTTTGTTTTTGGGGACAATTAAATTTAATTAACGTGCAATAACAGTAAATATATGTACAGGAAATAACCTGTCGCGATATGGGGGTGTTTTTAAGGTGTTAAATAATTGTTAAATAATTTTCTTTTTTTTTTATAAATTTTTATTGTTACTGTTTAATTGTAATAAGGTTTTCGGGCGATTTTAAAGTATTCAAGCGTAAAAACGTGATTAAATGTAATTTAATATGTTTAAAGTATGAGAAACACATAATATTTAACCACAGACATTTTTTTGTATTCAAATTATTTTGACTTTTTAGTCGGTGCTATTAATAAAGTGTAATTTAATTATATATTTTGTATAGTAAAATGTATTATTAAAGTTGATCTGTTATGCACAGTGGTAGTAATTGCATAAATTCTCTAAATATTAAGATTCTAAGAAAACTAATTTTCTGCACAATTATAATCAGACTTCTAATTTTTCTTTTACATTAATCGTTATCAGACTATTCTATAGTCGAAACTATAGAATAGTCTATAGTTGAGAGAATAGAATAGTCTACAGTCGAAGCTATAGAATAGTCTATAGTCGAGACTATAGAATAGTCTATAGTGGAGACTATAGAATAATCTATAGTCGAGACTATAGAATAATCTATAGTCGAGTCTATGGAACAGTCTATAGTCGATACTATAGAACAGTCTATAGTCGAAACTATAGAACAGTCTATAGTCTAGACTATAGAACAGTCTACAGTAGAGACCATAGTACAGTCTATAGTCGAGACTATAAAAGAGACTATAGTCGAGACTATAAAAGAGACTATAGTCGAGACTATAGAAGAGTCTATAGTCGAGACTTTAGAATAGTTTACAGTTGGGACTATAGAACAGTCAATAGTCGAGACTATAGAACAGTCAATAGTCGGGACTATAGAATAGTCAATAGTAGAGACTATAGATTAGTCTATAGTCGAGACTATAGAATAGTCTATAGTCGAGACTATAGAATAGTCTATAGTCGAGACTATAGAATAGTCTATAGTCGAGACTATAAAATAGTCTATAGTCGAGACTATAGAATAGTCTATAGTCGAGACTATAGAATAGTCTATAGTCGAGACTATAGAATAGTCTATAGTCGAGACTATAGAATAGTCTATAGTCGAGACTATAGAAGAGTCTATAGTCGGGACTATAGAAGAGTCTATAGTCGGGACTATAGAAGAGTCTATAGTCGGGACTATAGAAGAGTCTATAGTCGGGACTATAGAAGAGTCTATAGTAGAGACAATATTAGAGACTATAGAACAGTCTATAGTCGAGAATATAGAACAGTCTATAGTCGAGACCATACAACAGTCTATAGTCGAGACCATTGAACAGTCTATAGTCGAGACTATTGAAGAGTCTATAGTCGAGACTATAGAAGAATCTATAGAAGAGTCCAAGTCGAGACTATAGAAGAGTCTATAGTCGAGACCATAGAATAGTCTATAGTCGAGACTATAGAATAGTATATAGTCGAGACTATAGAATAGTCTATAGTCGAGACTGTAGATTAGTCCATAGTCGAGACTATAGAATAGTCGATAGTCAAGACTATAGAATAGTCTACAGTCGAGACTATAGAACAGTGTACAGTCGAGACTATAAAATAGTCTACAGTCTAGACTATAGAATAGTCTATAGTCAAGACTATAGAATAGTCTATAGACAAGACTATAGTCAATATGGAATAGTCTATAGTCAAGACTATAGAATAGTTTATAGACAAGGCTATAGAATAGTCTATAGTCAAGACTATAGAAGAGTCTATAGACAAGACTATAGAATAGTCTATAGCCAAGACTATAGAATAGTCTATAGTCAAGACTGTAGAATAGTTTACAGACAAGACTATAGAATAGTCTATAGTCAAGACTATAGAATAGTCTATAGACAAGACTATAGAATAGTCTACAGACAAGACTATAGAATAGTCTATAGTCAAGCCTATAGAATAGTCTATAGTCAAGACTATAGAATAGTCTATAGACAAGACTATAGAATAGTCTATAGACAAGACTATAGAATAGTCTATGGTCAAGACTATAGAATAGTCTATAGTCAAGACTATAGAATAGTCAATAGTCAAGACTATAGATCTACAGTCCAGACTATAGAGCAGTCTGTAGTCTAGACTATGGAAAAGCTCATAGTCTATAGTCGAGACTATAGAATAGTCTTTATTCGAGACTATAGAATAGTATATAGTCGAGACTATAGTCTATATGCAAGACTATAGAATAATGTACAGTCTAGACTATAGAACAGTTTACAGTCTATAATCGAGACAATATAATTGTCTATGGTCGAGACTATAGAACAGTTTATAGTCCATTGAGACTATAGAGATGTCTCGAGATAAGAATGATCTTTAATCTAGACTATAGTTTAGTCTAAAATATAGACACTCGAGTAGTATATAATTAAGATAATAAAATGATGTATAGTCGAGTGTGACAATAGGAGTTCTTTAAACCACTGTGAAAAATCGTTAAGAAAATTAAATTATTTTAGACAATTACTAATTATACAGTATTAATACTTAATAATATGAAATTAAATACAAATTAATTTTGCATGTAATAACTACAACTATAATATGCGGTCAAAATGTCTCAATTTTGTATTATCATTAGTTATATTTTGATTATTTTCTTCATAACCAAATGCATTTCTCACAAAGCTAATTTTACAAAGACAGAAAAAAAAGTTTTAGTGATTTTTTTTATGACAAACTGTAACTGATCCTCAGTAAATTATGTGCAGGAAGCTGTTGATGATTTTCTATAGAAAACTGTAAATGATTATCGGAAAATTTTCTATAGAAAACTGTAACTGATCTTTAAAAAATTTTATATATAAAACTGTCGATGATCTTGAGTTAATGTTCCAAAATGTGGCTGATGATCAGCCAATTTTCTATAATGAACTGTTATTAATCATCAGCATATTTTCTACAGAAAACTACAGCTGATCATCAGCAAATTTTCTATAGAAAACTGTGGCTGACATCGTCAAATTTTCTATAAAAAACTGCAACTGATCCTTAGCAAATTTTCTATAGAAAACTTAGCTGATCATCAGCAAATTTTTTATAGAAAACTTAGCTGATCATCAGCAAATTTTCTATAGAAAACTTAGCTGATCATCAGCAAATTTTCTATAGAAAACTTAGCTGATCATCAGCAAATTTTCTATAGAAAACTTAGCTGATCATCAGCAAATTTTCTATAGAAAACTTAGCTGATCATCAGCAAATTTTCTATAGAAAACTTAGCTGATCATCAGCAAATTTTCTATAGAAAACTTAGCTGATCATCAGCAAATTTTCTATAGAAAACTTAGCTGATCATCAGCAAATTTTCTATAGAAAACTTAGCTGATCATCAGCAAATTTTCTATAGAAAACTTAGCTGATCCTCAGCAAATTTTCTATGGAAAACTATAGCAAATATTTTTAAAAAACTGCAGCTGATCATCATCAAATGTCTAATCCTTAGCAGACTTAATTTACTATTTTAATTCGCTTAACATTGATCACCCCTATTAAACAAATTAAAATTCATAAATTTTAACTACATAATAAAAAATCACACACATTTAATTGAAAATTTATGCGAAAATATATTTTAAAAACCAAAAAAAAAATAACAACTAAACTTAAAAAAAAATCCTATAAAGTTATCAATGACTTTAACGAGCAATAACAATATCGCCCGTCGTATTGTATAAAACATATTAAATATAGACTGACGACGACTAGTACGAGACAACTCAAACAAACAACAGACTCTCAGACTTGTTTGATAAACATTTCACGTACGTCCTCTAGTTACTAAATTAACAACTGACTAGAAGTTGTGACTGGACATAAATTAACGCCAAATGGCGGTAAACATGGGAGCCAATAGACATTTTTCACTGTATGGTCAAACAAACTAATGGAGCAACTACTACTACCATTGACCAGAGTCAACTAAATACCACTAAGTTAGTGGGTTATTGCAGCCAATAGTGCACTATATATATGGTAAATGTATCACAATAATGCACATGATCTTTTACTTGTTTATACATTCTTTTTTTTTTCTTAAATGATTCCATGATTTTATTAACAATCTAATAAAATGTAATAAATTTTATTTAAAAAAGTCATTCAAAATGTTTGCAAAACTTAAATGAACTTAATACGGCCATTTTCACTATTTACAATTGGATTTAAAAATTTCTGGAAATTGTGCAATGACCACAGCAAACTGTAGCTGATCATAAGCAAATTTTCTATAGCAAACTGTTGCTGATCATCAGCAAATTTTCTATAGAAAATTATAGCTGATCATCAGCATATTTTCTGTAGAAAACTATAGCTGATTATCAGCAAATTTTCTATAGAAAACTGTGGCTGATCATCAGCAAATTTTCTATAGAAAACTGTGGCTGATCATCAGCAAATTTTCTATAGAAAACTGTGGCTGATCATCAGCAAATTTTCTATAGAAAACTGTGGCTGATCATCAGCAAATTTTCTATAGAGAACTGTGGCTGATCATCAGCAAATTTTCTAAAGAAAACTGTGGCTGATCTTCAGCAAATATTCTATAGAAAACAGTAGCTGATCTTCAGCAAATTTTCTATAGAAAACAGTGGCTGATCTTCAGCAAATTTTCTATAGAAAACTGTGGCTGATCATTAGCAAATTTTCTATAGAAAACTGTGGCTGATCTTCAGCAAATTTTCTATAGAAAACAGTGGCTGATCTTCAGCAAATTTTCTATAGAAAACAGTGGCTGATCTTAAGCAAATTTTCTATAGAAAACAGTGGCTGATCTTCAGCAAATATTCTATAGAAAACAGTAGCTGATCTTCAGCAAATTTTCTATAGAAAACAGTGGCTGATCATCAGCATATTTTCTGTAGAAAACTAGGGCTGATCATTAGCAAATTTTCTATAGAAAACTGTGGCTGATCTTCAGCAAATTTTCTATAGAAAACTGTGGCTGATCTTCAGCAAATTTTCTATAGAAAACAGTGGCTGATCTTCAGCAAATTTTTTATAGAAAACAGTGGCTGATCTTCAGCAAATTTTCTATAGAAAACTGTGGCTGATCATCAGCAAATTTTCTATAGAAAACTATAGCTGATCATCAGCAAATTTTCTATAGAAAACTATAGCTGATCATCAGCAAATTTTCTATAGAAAACTAAAGCTGATCATCAGCAAATTTTTCTATAGAAAACTATAGCTGATCATCAGCAAATTTTCTATAGAAAATTGTGGCAGATCATCAGCAAATTTTCTATAGAAAACTGTGGCAGATCATCAGCAAATTTTCTATAGAAAACTGTGGCTGATCATCAGCAAATTTTCTATAGAAAACTGTGGCTGATCATCAGCAAATTTTCTATAGAAAACTATAGCTGATCATCAGCAAATTTTCTATAGAAAACCATAGCTGATTATCAGCAAATTTTCTATAGAAAACCATAGCTGATCATCAGCAAATTTTCTATAGAAAACCATAGCTGATCATCAGCAAATTTTCTATAGAAAACCATAGCTGATCATCAGCAAATTTTCTATAGAAAACCATAGCTGATCATCAGCAAATTTTCTATAGAAAACTATAGCTGATCATCAGCAAATTTTCTATAGAAAACTATAGCTGATCACCAGCAAATTTTCTATAGAAAACTATAGCTGATCATCAGCAAGTTTTCTATAGAAAACTATAGCTGATCATCAGCAATATAGCTGATCATCAGCAAATTTTCTATAGAAAACTATAGCTGATCATCAGCAAATTTTCTATAGAAAACTGTGCTGATCATCAGCAAATTTTCTATAGAAAACTGTGGCTGATCATTAGCAAATTTTCTATAGAAAACTGTGGCTGATCTTCAGCAAATTTTCTATAGAAAACAGTGGCTGATCTTCAGCAAATTTTCTATAGAAAACAGTGGCTGATCTTCAGCAAATTTTCTATAGAAAACTGTGGCTGATCATCAACAAATTTTCTATAGAAAACTATAGCTGATCATCACCAAATTTTCTATAAAAAACTGTGGCTGATCATCAGCAAATTTTCTATAGAATACTGTGGCTGATCATCACCAAATTTTTCTATAGAAAACTATAGCTGATCATCAGCAAATTTTCTATAGAAAATTGTGGCAGATCATCAGCAAATTTTCTATAGAAAACTGTGGCAGATCATCAGCAAATTTTCTATAGAAAACTGTGGCTGATCATCAGCAAATTTTCTATAGAAAACTGTGGCTGATCATCAGCAAATTTTCTATAGAAAACTGTGGCTGATCATCAGCAAATTTTCTATAGAAAACTATAGCTGATCATCAGCAAATTTTCTATAGAAAACTATAGCTGATCATCAGCAAATTTTCTATAGAAAACTATAGCTGATCATCAGCAAATTTTCTATAGAAAACCATAGCTGATCATCAGCAAATTTTCTATAGAAAACCATAGCTGATCATCAGCAAATTTTCTATAGAAAACTATAGCTGATCATCAGCAAATTTTCTATAGAAAACTATAGCTGATCATCAGCAAATTTTCTATAGAAAACTATAGCTGATCATCAGCAAATTTTCTATAGAAAACTGTGGCAGATCATCAGCAAATTTTCTATAGAAAACTGTGGCTGATCATCAGCAAATTTTCTATAGAAAACTGTGGCTGATCATCAGCAAATTTTCTATAGAAAACTGTGGCTGATCATCAGAAAATTTTCTATAGAAAACTATAGCTGATCATCAGCAAATTTTCTATAGAAAACTATAGCTGATCATCAGCAAATTTTCTATAGAAAACTATAGCTGATCATCAGCAAATTTTCTATAGAAAACCATAGCTGATCATCAGCAAATTTTCTATAGAAAACCATAGCTGATCATCAGCAAATTTTCTATAGAAAACCATAGCTGATCATCAGCAAATTTTCTATAGAAAACCATAGCTGATCATCAGCAAATTTTCTATAGAAAACTATAGCTGATCATCAGCAAATTTTCTATAGAAAACTATAGCTGATCACCAGCAAATTTTCTATAGAAAACTATAGCTGATCATCAGCAAGTTTTCTATAGAAAACTATAGCTGATCATCAGCAATATAGCTGATCATCAGCAAATTTTCTATAGAAAACTATAGCTGATCATCAGCAAATTTTCTATAGAAAACTGTGCTGATCATCAGCAAATTTTCTATAGAAAACTGTGCTGATCATCAGCAAATTTTCTATAGAAAACTGTGCTGATCATCAGCAAATTTTCTATAGAAAACTGTGCTGATCATCAGCAAATTTTCTATAGAAAACTGTGCTGATCATCAGCAAATTTTCTATAGAAAACTGTGCTGATCATCAGAAAATTTTCTATAGAAAACTGTGCTGAACATCAGCAAATTTTCTATAGAAAACTGTGCTGATCATCAGCAAATTTTCTATAGAAAACTGTGCTGATCATCAGCAAATTTTCTATAGAAAACTGTGCTGATCATCAGCAAATTTTCTATAGAAAACTGTGCTGATCATCAGCAAATTTTCTATAGAAAACTGTGCTGATCATCAGCAAATTTTCTATAGAAAACTGTGCTATAGAAAACTGTGCTGATCATCAGCAAATTTTCTATAGAAAACTGTGGCTGATTATCAGCAAATTTTCTATAGAAAACTGCTGCTGATTATCAGCAAATTTTCTATAGAAAACTGCTGCTGATTATCAGCAAATTTTCTATAGAAAACTGCTGCTGATTATCAGCAAATTTTCTATAGAAAACTGCTGCTGATTATCAGCAAATTTTCTATAGAAAACTGTGGCTGATCATCAGCAAATTTTCTATAGAAAACTGCTGCTGATCATCAGCAAATTTTCTATAGAAAACTGCTGCTGATCATCAGCAAATTTTCTATAGAAAACTGTGGCTGATCATCAGCAAATTTTCTATAGAAAACTGCTGCTGATCATCAGCAAATTTTCTATAGAAAACTGCTGCTGATCATCAGCAAATTTTCTATAGAAAACTGCTGCTGATCATCAGCAAATTTTCTATAGAAAACTGCTGCTGATCATCAGCAAATTTTCTATAGAAAACTGCTGCTGATCATCAGCAAATTTTCTATAGAAAACTGCTGCTGATCATCAGCAAATTTTCTATAGAAAACTGCTGCTGATCATCAGCAAATTTTCTATAGAAAACTGCTGCTGATCATCAGCAAATTTTCTATAGAAAACTGTGGCTGATCATCAGCAAATTTTCTATAGAAAACTGTGGCTGATCATCAGCAAATTTTCTATAGAAAACTGTGGCTGATCATCAGCAAATTTTCTATAGAAATCTGTATGTGATCATCAGTAAATCTTCTTAAGAAAACTGTCACTGATCATCAGTAAATCTTCTTTTGAAAACTGTCAGAAAATTTTCTTTAGAAAACTGTAGCTGATCCTCAGTAAATTTCCTATAGAATACTCGTTTGCGATCTGAAAAAATTTTAAATTTTTGGAAATGGTGTAGCTTTTAATTTATAAAACAATTTTTAAAGTTGGAAACGTTAAAAAAATTGTTTTGAAAAATACCGCCTATTTTGAGAGCGTGTTGTTTTTGTTTTAAGTGAGCAGCGCGTCTGTTAATGTGTTAAATTTAAAACTAAATTAAATTTAAAACTAAATTTGTCTAGTTTCATTAAATAACATTCGAATTCTAATGATTTTCATTGGTCAATTGTAATTGTTGACCGAATGTAAAAAGTAATTTTAAAATGTCTTGAAAGGAAAATATAAGCAACGAAAAACAGCAATAATTTATTTAATTATTTATAAAAGAGTTGCCATATAAACAAAATTATTTAATTAGAAATGCGCTAACTATATTTGTATAGATAAAGAACTAGTACAAGGACTAGTTGCCTTTTATTAAATAAAGAAAAAATCATGATTAATTCATAATCATTTTATTATTATTTTTTTAAATTTGGCATCCCTTTTTAGACTTGTTGAAAATTTATTTGATCATTTGTAAATCTTATTAACAAACTTGTGCGTAAGTTTATTACAAGTATTTAATAACATTAAAACTATTGGTTTAAAAGTGTTACCCAATTGATTTGCTGATCAATTTATGCAGAAATTTAAAACTCTATATTTTTTAGATTTGCCAACTTTTATTAGATGTAGATCATTAAAATTTTAAAGAAATCATTATTTTAAATTTGTTTTTTTATAAAATAAAATATAGACACACTTGTATGGCACAAAATTTATGACATGTGCATTTCTTATCGCAAACATAAACATGAATCGAAAATTGTTATTTATGGCAATCAGTTTTTTTACAGTGATTTGTAAACATTTGTCCAAAAATATTTCCCTATAATGGGTATAACGAAAGCAAAAAAGTTTGCACAAAATTCTATAGAAAATTTTCTGAGGATTAGTTATAGTTTTATATCGAAAATTTGTTGAGGATCAGCTCAAATTTTCTATAGAAAATTTGCTGAGGATCAGTTAAAGTTTTATATAAAACAACAGTTTTCTAAAGAAAATTTTCCGATGATCAGCTACAGCTTTCTATAGAAAAATTGCTGATGATCTGCTATAGGTTCTTGTACAAAATATGCTGATGATCACCTATAGTTTTCTAAAGAAAATTTGCTGATGATCAGCTATAATTATCTAAAGAAAATCTGCTGATGATCAGCTATAGTTTTTAATAGAAAATTTGCTGATGATCAGCCACAGTTTTCTATAGAAAATTTGCTGATGATCAGCCACAGTTTTCTATAGAAAATTTGCTGATGATCAGCCACAGTTTTCTATAGAAAATTTGCTGATGATCAGCCACAGTTTTCTATAGAAAATTTGCTGATGATCAGCCACAGTTTTCTATAGAAAATTTGCTGATGATCAGCCACAGTTTTCTATAGAAAATTTGCTGATGATCAGCTATAGTTTTCTAAAGGAAATTTGCTGATCATCAGCTATAGTTTTCTACAGAAAATTTGCTGATGATCAGCTATAGTTTTCTAAAGAAAATTTGCTGATGACCAGCTATAGTTTTCTATAGAAAGTTTGCTGATGATCAGCTATAGTTTTCTACGGAAAATTTGCTGATGATCAGCTATAGTTTTCTACAGAAAATTTGCTGATGATCAGCTATAGTTTTCTATAGAAAATTTGCTGAAGATCAGCTATTGTCTTCTATAGAAAATTTGCTGATGATCAGCTATAGTTTTCTAAAGAAAATTTGCTGATGACCAGCTATAGTTTTCTATAGAAAATTTGCTAATGATCAGTTTTAGTTTTCTTAAGAAAATTTGCTGATGATCAGTTTAGTTTTCTATAGAAAATTTGCTGATGTTCAGTTATAGTTTTCTTTTAAAAATTTTTTGATGATGATCAGCTGTAGTTTCCTGATGATCAGCTGTAGTTTCCTTTAAAGAAATTTGCTAAAGATCAGCTTTAGTGTTCTATAGAAAATTGTGTTTGGAATTTTTTGATTATGTAGATTGAACATTTAGTCGTTGCAACCAAATTTCTTGCACAATTGTTTTTTGTTAGTTTTTTTTGTAATACTATTTATGGTTTAAGAGTTGTCTTTAACATGTTTGAAAGATTGATTTGGAAAAAAATTACACACATAAATCTTAAGAAAAAAACCCATAGATATAAATATCTTGTAAATATTTATTATAACATTAATAAAAATTAATATTTTCTAAATTAAATTAAACAAGAAAAACACTGAAAATTCATTAGGCAAAAGTGAGTTGAAATTAGCAAGAAATATAAAAAAATTAAGGATCCGTTTTTGAATCGATTTATAATTATGAATGTTTAATATTTTTTGGTTCTGAATAAAGCAAAAATGCCCAGACATATTAGAAGAGCTATAAAACCTAAAGAACCAAATAGAATTAAAGATTTCGATTGAGCTTGTAAGCTTTCAGCGTTATAGTTTTGTTCAGTTGATTCCTCTCCTGGCATAATAACTCTAAAAGATATTTTTGATATTTCCGAAATTTCTGTATTGTTGTGAGTTGGGGAATTTAATAAATCCCGTTTACGTCGCTTTAAATTGGAAGTATTAAAGTTATTGCACTGATCGGTATTAACATAACAATCTAGTTGCTCCAAACAACCAGTAATGCGCATTGACATAATCAATTCATCACCACTTCTCATGCCCTGAAACATAACAGCTTTAAAGGGAAGTTTATAACCGAGTGGAGCATCGAACGTGGGAGTTTGTGTGCAAATACCCTTCATCGAGGGATTAAGGCAGCCTTGAGAAGTTATCAGTTGGACATTATTGAGTATTTCTCCAGAGGGTGATATCCTTTGTAAACTAACATCCGAAAGTTTGGTATAATTCCAACCTGTAAGACCAGACAAATCAAAATACTTTAACCAGATTCTTAAGAAACTATACCCACCATCTCCGCTTAAGACATGAGCCCTTAAAAGTAAATCCTCTCCCAGTTGAACAGCCTCATTGGCTTGCAAATGTCTAGCATAACCTTGAGGTGATTTCCTAAGTAATTCCACATGAGTACGGAAAGAATTTTGGGTACCTCCCTTGGCATAAGTACCAATACTGCGAGCTTGTCTGAAATTTTACAAGTCCATAAAATCACAAACCAAAATCTCCCCTACAAAATAACTTACACATCATTAGACACACCCATTTTAAGGGCGTGTGTTTTAACTGCCACTCTACTTTGAGATTTACAGTGTAGAGTCAATATACTATCTGAACCTGTACGCATTCCTCTAATGGCCGGAAAACGTAAACGCAAACATAAATCTGAACCACACTGTTGAACACCGCAACGTTGAAAGTCTTCACCCGCTATATCTACCACCACATAACTTTTATGTAACTTCAGTTCACAACGTTTATCACTGGAGTCATTATCTACACTGGGCGTGGCACTTAGGAAATTATCGATTTTTAAAACAGCCCTAAAGTAACCATTCGCTTGAGGTTTCTGTTGCAAACAGCGCATTTCGTGGACTCGTAAACGTAAAGACATGGCATTGTCTGCTCCTTGAACAACCGATAACTGTTGCTGACCATTAGAGGGTGGTAAATAACCGGGAGCTGGCGTGGATGAAGTTTCATGAAATGGTGAATCGGCTGCTACTATGGAGGGAGTAGAGGGTCTAGGATAATTGTAACCTTGATCGGGTGAATGTTCTTGTTCAAAAGGATCGTTGTTTATGGGTGGCAATATAATAGGATCATTATTAATAGGTGGCAAGAATTCTGGTGAATCCACAACAACTATAGCTTGAGTAGGTCTAGGTGTTGTTGTACTAGTCGTGGTAGGTTTCTGATATAAATAGCCACCGTTAAAGGGATCATATTGTTGGTTGCTGCAAAGAAAAAACGGAATAGTTTAATAAAGATTCTAAGGAAATTTAGGCGATCATTGACAAATTTTCTATAGAAAACTATAGCTGATCATCAGAAAATTTCCTATAGAAAACTGTAGTTGATCTTAAGCAAATTTTCTATAGAAAAATATAGCTGATCATTAGCAAATTTTCTAAAGAAAACTATAGCTGATCATTAGCAAATTTTCTAAAGAAAACTATAGCTAATCATCAGCAAATTTTCTAAAGAAAACTATGGCTGATCATCAGCAAATTTTCTAAAGAAAACAATGGCTGATCATCAGCAAATTTTATAAAGAAAACTGTAGCTGATCATCAGCAAATTTTCTAAAGCAAATTTTCTAAAGAAAACTATGGCTGATCATCAGTAAATTTTCTAAAGAAAACTATAGCTGATCATCAGCAAATTTTCTAAAGAAAACTATAGCTGATCATCAGCAAATTTTCTGAAGAAAACTATAGCTGATCATCAGCAAATTTTCCAAAGAAAACTATAGCTGATCATCAGCAAATTTTCCAAAGAAAACTATAGCTGATCATCAGCAAATTTTCTAAAGAAAACTATAGCTGATCATCAGCAAATTTTCTAAAGAAAACTATAGCTGATCATCAGCAAATTTTCTAAAGAAAACTATAGCTGATCATCAGCAAATTTTCTAAAGAAAACTATAGCGGATCATCAGCAAATTTTCTAAAGAAAACTATAGCTGATCATCTGCAAAATTTCTAAACAAAACTATAGCTGATCATCTGCAAATTTTCTATAGAAAACTATAGCTGATCATCAGCAAATTTTCTAAAGAAAACTATAGAAACTGTAGAAGATCATCAGCAAATTTTTTATAGAAAACTGTAGAAGATCATCAGTAAATTTTCCATATAAAATAGTAACTGATCTTCATTCAATTTTCCAAAGAAACCTGTGACTGATCAGCAATACTTCTATAGTGAACTGTAGCTGATCTTCAGCAATTTTTCTATAGAAAACAGTAGATGATCATCGGAAAATTTCTTTAATACGTTACCCCTGTTGTGGACTTTCATAATTAGGTCTTTCATCAGCCACTGGTGGTGCAGGTGGTAAATATTGTTTAAGCAAAGGTATAAAATTTCTACGATCTTTCGCACTACGATTTTCAACTATTTCAGGTAACAACGATTCTGTGCTTGTAGAAATAGGAGCCACAGGTGCTGGTGTTACCACTTCTGAAGAAGGTCCTATAGGATTTGGATAAAGTCCTGATAAATCTGCACCATTAGAAGGAGGTCCATAAAGTGCTGATATGCCCGATTGAAAACCTACAGGTATATGTCCGTGTTGTGGTGCTAAATGATGATGATGTTGAAAATAACTTAATTCTGGAGCTTGAGCAAAAAAATGCGATACATCCTGCAGAGAGTAATGGATGTAGGCAAATATCAATAAAACTATAACACTTTTCTTTGATCTAAACATTTTGATAAAACACTTTGAACTGTTTGATAAATTCGAAATAGTTGTGAGTTTTTATAAGTTAAAAAATAAATTTTACTAAAAAAGTTTCAAAACCACAATACTTTTTTTAATGTTAAAACCGTGATTTACTCAAAACAAAAAAATTTGTCATAGGCCCCACAATATCATGTATTTATAATAGAGAATTTACTTTTACTTTAGTTAAATGGCTATTTTGAATATGTTCAACAGTTTATTTTGAAAATCACGTTTCTTGTGTTCTTTACTTGATGAACTTTCCTTTAGCACGCTTGGTTTTTTTCATGTTTTAAATTGAATTTTATTTTGAAATTATAAAATTGTAATTATATTGATACAGGTCAAGAAAATTTATTTGCTGATCCACAGTTTTTTATAGAAAATTAGCTGATGATCAGCTACAGTTTTCTATAGAAAATTTGCTGATGATCAGCTACAGTTTTCTATAGAAAATTTGCTGATGATCAGCTACAGTTTTCTATAGAAAATTTGCTGATGATCAGCTACAGTTTTCTATAGAAAATTTGCTGATGATCAGCTACAGTTTTCTATAGAAAATTTGCTGATGATCAGCTACAGTTTTCTATAGAAAATTTGCTGATGATCAGCTACAGTTTTCTATAGAAAATTTGCTGATGATCAGCTACAGTTTTCTATAGAAAATTTGCTGATGATCAGCTACAGTTTTCTATAGAAAATTTGCTGATGATCAGCCACAGTTTTCTATAGAAAATTTGCTGATGATCAGCCACAGTTTTCTATAGTAAATATGCTGATGATCAGCCACAGTTTTCTATAGAAAATATGCTGATGATCAGCCACAGTTTTCTATAGAAAATTTGCTGATGATCAGCCACAGTTTTCTATAGAAAATTTGCTGATGATCAGCCACAGTTTTCTATAGAAAATTTGCTGATGATCAGCCACAGTTTTCTATAGAAAATTTGCTGATGATCAGCCACAGTGTTCTATAGAAAATTTGCTGAAGTTTTCTATAGAAAATTTGCTGATGATCAGCCATAGTTTTCTATAGAAAATATGCCGATGATCAGCCACAGTTTTCTATAGAAAATATGCCGATGATCAGCCACAGTTTTCTATAGAAAATATGCCGATGATCAGCCACAGTTTTCTATAGAAAATTTGCTGATGATCAACTCTAGTTTTCTATAGAAAATTTGCTGATGATCAGCTATAGTTTTCTATAGAAAATTTGCTGATGATCAGCTATAGTTTTCTATAGAAAATTTGCTGATAATCAGCTATAGTTTTCTATAGAAAATTTGCTGATGATCAGCTATAGTTTTCTATAGAAAATTTGCTGATGATCAGCTATAGTTTTCTATAGAAAATTTGCTGATGATCAGCTATAGTTTTCTATAGAAAATTTGCTGATGATCAGCTATAGTTTTCTATAGAAAATCTGCTGATGATCAGCTATAGTTTTCTAAAGAAAATTTGCTGATGATCAGCTATAGTTTTCTATAGAAAATTTGCTGATGATCAGCTATAGTTTTCTATAGAAAATTTGCTGATGATCAGATATAGTTTTCTATAGAAAATTTGCTGATGATCATCTATAGTTTTTTATAGAAAATTTGCTGATGATCATCTATAGTTTTCTTTAGAAAATTTGCTGATGATCAGCAACAGTTTTCTATAGAAAATTTGCTGATGATCAGCAACAGTTTTCTATAAAAAATTTGCTGATGATCAAGCACAGTTTTCTATAGACAATTCGCTGATGATCAAGCACAGTTTTCTATAGACAATTTGCTGATGATCAGCCACAGTTTTCTTTAGAAAATTTGCTGCTGATCAGCTGTAGTTTTCTATAGAAAATTTGCTGATAATCATCTATAGTTTTCTATAGAAAATTTGCTGATGATCAGCTATAGTTTTCTATAGAAAATTTGCTGATGATCAGCTATAGTTTTCTATAGAAAATTTGCTGATGATCAGCTATAGTTTTCTATAGAAAATTTGCTGATGATGAGCTATAGTTTTCTATAGAAAATTTGCTGATGATCAGCCGTAGTTTTCTATAGAAAATTTGCTAAAATTACATGATCTTTATGTATAAATATATTTAATTGCATTTGTTTTTTTTTCAATTAATTGCGAAGGACAAATCTTGTGCTTAATTTAAACATATTTAATTCAGATTTGTGTTTTTTTTATTTATCTCTCAAATTAAATGTCAAAATTTTCTATATTTTTATGTTGTTGTTTAATTTTGTTAGTTAGATTTGCAATAAATTAATTAATTTTGGTTAGAAAACCACTTTTTATAGAAATAAAAATTTATACAAATCTTGTCTTTAATCCTTAAGAATCGCATAACAAGTTGAACAACATACATATAGCAATATTTATTGCATTTTATTCATTAAATAGTTGCGATTTTTTCGGCTTTAAGTTGGCAATAATAAAAACATATTTGTGCACATTATTTTATGACATTATTAAGCATTATGAATTTCAAAATTCCACTAACCATAACGGTTGTAAGTTATAATATCTAAAATTATTATTATGATTTTAAACATTTGTGGTGGATTTGAAACTTGTTGACGTTAAGGCTTTAGACTATGAGTAACATAAGTAGTTGGGCATAAGTGATTGTAGGTAAACGTATAGGCAGGTATCTAATAATGGATTAATACACTGAGAAAACAGTTTTCTCATTTATTTAACATCATTAGCAAAAAATTTTAATCGTATTGTCTAATAACATGTTTTTTCATGTTTAGATAATAATATGGAGTTGGCAACACTTATTAGCATCATTTATCAAGTTTTTAGTGCTGCCAAGTTTGAATTTTAATTCTAAACACGTAACAGTTGCCGTCGGAAAATATATGTTACCAATCAAGTTTTTACTCTTCAATAATAGATTACTAATGATTTATTTAAACGTGACAACTTGATAAAAATATCAATACATCGATCGTTTATTCTAAACAGCAGACAAGTCTTTTTACTAAAGCTTTTACTGAAGCTGATCAGCAGCAAATTTTCTATAGAACTCTAGAGCTGACCAGCAGTAAATTTTCTATAGAAAACTATAGCTGATCAGCACTAAATTTTCTATAGAAAACTTTAGCTGATCAGCAGCAAATTTTCTATAGAAAACTTTAGCTGATCAGCAGCAAATTTTCTATAGAAAACTTTAGCTGATCAGCAGCAAATTTTCTATAGAAAACTTTAGCTGATCAGCAGCAAATTTTCTATAGAAAACTTTAGCTGATCAGCAGCAAATTTTCTATAGAAAACTTTAGCTGATCAGCAGCAAATTTTCTATAGAAAACTTTAGTATATCAGCAGCAAATTTTCTATAGAAAAAAGTTCAATCTTAGCAAAATATCTATAAAAATTTGCAACTGATCGTCAATCATTCAGTCTGAAATAGATTCTTAACAAAATATTTTATTTTTCTTCTGTGTATGATCGTGATACTTCCACATTATTTAGTATTAAGCGGGCAGGTGTGTTTATGAATTATGGCTCTTTAAAAAAATGTCAACTAAAATGTGCTGTCATTAGTAGTTGTCATCAAATACGTACAAGATTAAAAATGAATGTAAGAAAATATATTTATAGAAAAATATGAAATTGCTACGACTGCAGCTTAAAGAAGAAGGGGAAAAAACATATTTGAAAATAATGATTTGTATGACAAGTTATCCATAAATGTTTGTTGGCCAGCGCGATCGTCGATGTGATTTAGTGCGGCATTTTTATTATGATTATTGTCTGTAGTTTATAAATTAAGATAAGAAATTTATACAACAATTTATCTTAATGTGAGCACAAACAGAAATAATTCATTAAGAGTATTTTTTTTACTAAATGAATCAATCATATTTGCCATTTTGGGTTAAATTTTTAGCAACGGGTGGTAAAAGTTTTGTAAAATATTTGAATGTAAACATCTTTATAGATATTTGGTAAATATCTGAATATGGATGCCATGCAGGCATGGTATACCCACGATATTTTCAGTATGTATAACTTATGCATAAACTCTTCAAAAGTAGATAGTAGTTTATAGTCTAGTCTATAGTCTAGTCTATAGTCTAGTCTATAGTCTAGTCTATAGTCTAGTCGATAGTCTAGTCCATAGTCTAGTCGATAGTCTAGTCGATAGTCTAGTCGATAGTCTAGTCTATCGACTAGTCTATAGTCTTTTCTATAGTCTAGTCTATAGTCTTTTCTATAGTCTAGTCTATAGTCTTTTCTATACTATAGTCTATAGTCTAGTCTATAGTCTAGTCGATAGTCTAGTCGATAGTCTAGTCGATAGTCTAGTCGATAGTCTAGTCTATAGTTTAGTCTATAGTCTAGTCTATAGTCTAGTCGATAGTCTAGACTATAGTCTATAGTCTAGTCTATAGTCTAGTCTATAGTCTAGTGTATAGTCTAGTCTATAATCTAGTCTATAGTCTTGTCTATAGTCTAGTCTAAAGTCTAGTCTATAGTCTAATCTATAGTCTAGTCTATAGTCTTTTCTATAGTCTAGTCTATAGTCTAGTCTATAGTCTTTTCTATAGTCTAGTCTATAGTCTAGTCTATAGTCTTTTCTATAGTCTAGTCTATAGTCTAGTCTATAGTCTAGTCTATAGTCTAGTCTATAGTCTAGTCTATAGTCTAGTCTATAGTCTAGTCTATAGTCTTGTCTATAGTCTAGTCTATAGTCTAGTCTATAGTCTAGTCTACAGTCTAATCTATAGTCTAGTCTATAGTCTAGTCTATAGTCTAGTCTATAATCTAGTCTATAGTCTAGTCTATAGTCTAGTATATAGTCTAGTCTATAGTCTAGTCTATAGTCTAGTCTATAGTCTAGTCTAGTCTATAGTCTAGTCTATAGTCTAGTCTATAGTCTAGTCTATAGTCTAGTCTATAGTCTAGTCTATAGTCTAGTCTATAGTCTAGTCTATAGTCTAGTCTATAGTCTAGTCTATAGTCTAGTTTATAGTCTAGTTTATAGTCTAGTCTATAGTCTAGTCTATAGTCTAGTCTATAGTCTAGTCTATAGTCTAGTCTATAGTCTAGTCTATAGTCTAGTCTATAGTCTAGTCTATAGTCTAGTCTATAGTCTAGTCTATAGTCTAGTCTATAGTCTAGTCTATAGTCTAGTCTATAGTCTAGTCTATAGTCTAGTCTATAGTCTAGTCTATAGTCTAGTCTATAGTATAGTCTATAGTCTAGTCTATAGTCTAGTCTATTGTCTAGTCTATAGTCTAATCTATAGTCTAGTCTATAGTCCAGTCTATAGTCTAGTCTATAGTCTAGTCTATAGTATATTCTATAGTCTTGTCTATAGTCTTGTCTATAGTCTTGTCTATAGTCTAGTCTATGGTCTTGTCTATAGTCTAGTATATAGTCTAGTCTATAGTCTAGTCTATAGTCTAGTCTATAGTCTAGTCTATAGTCTAGTTTATAGTCTAGTCTATAATCTAGTCTATAGTGTAGTTTATAGTCTATTCTATGGTCTAGTCTAGTCTATAGTCTAGTCTATAGTATATTCTATAGTCTAGTCTAAAGTCTAGTCTATAGTCTAGTCTATAGTCTAGTCTATAGTCTAGTCTATAGTCTAGTCTATAGTCTAGTCTATAGTCTAGTCTATAGTCTAGTCTATAGTCTAGTCTATAGTCTAGTCTAAAGTCTAGTCTATAGTCTAGTCTATAGTCTAGTTTACAGTCACGTCTTTAGTGTAGGAATCAATCTATTCTTTAGTCTGGTATCTAATTTAGTCGATGGTCTAGTCTGTAGTCTAGAATCTAGTATACAATATATTATTTATTATAGTCTTTAATCTAGTTCTATTCTGTTCAGCTTGCGTAAAGTTGTCAATTGTTAACTGACATTCAACATGGTTAATTATTTTCTATATGCTTTGTTAATTTTGGACTTTTATGTTATTTGTTTATATTTACTGTTTGTTTATTAAAATCTTTATTTTGTTTACAATCTATATTAGTTTGTAATAATTAAAATCATTTGTCTATGGTTCAAAATTGCCGCCTTAAATAGTTTTTGTTTTAATTAATTGTCAATACATGAGGTGAAATTTAATTCGTGTGGTAAAGGAATCAAATCTTAACAGTTGCAGGCAACCAATAAGAAAATAAAGTAAAACTTAAGAAAACATGTTAAACATCATTATCATAAACCATAAAACTCCAAAGTAAGAAATTGAAAATTTTATATGGAAAACTAAATGTCTTTATTAGCTTTGACAATTAGTCGTCTGTAAGCAAATTTCCTTTTGAGAGATATTACCAGTAAAATAGAAATTAAATGTAAACACACACTCACACTGTTTGTGTTAAAATTGATCCCAAATGTATAATTTAAACAACTTTATATTTTTATAGAAATAAAATCTAATTAATTCAAAATTTTTATTTTTTTTTTTTTTGCAGACTCTCAAACTCCCCAAACGCCATGCCCAATTCTTTGCCCCATTACAACAACAACGATAATTATCAACAAAATGGTTTCGGTAGCAATAATTTCGGTTCATCGAATTTTCTTTCACCCAATAGTATTAATGATCGCCAATCCATGCTGAATGCCCAATCTAGAAGAAAATTTAGTTTTCCCGCAACACTACACTCGACTTCGCTACTAGAAGTTAATCAAAATTCCACCCGTAGACGTTTAAGTAATGTTAGTGATGTGGTAACGAGAAAATTATCATATACCATAGGCTGGAAGGCGGCACAGATACCGGCCCAGGATATAATAACACAAGTAAGTTAGAAAATTAAAAAATTTTCAAGCTCATTTGAATACAATTTTCAATATTATTTTAAAAGGGACGGTGCCTATGTGGTCAATATATAAAAAGACGTTTACGTCGCTCCGGATTGTTTAATAAAAAGTTAGGCCTACAACGTATTCGCAGTATTTTGGGTACATCGACTATGTCGGTTGTAAGAGAGGTATTTCCCGCTGTTATGGTGGTAAGTTAGAAAGGAAGAAGTCAAAAAGATTACAGATTAAACTAAAGGCTAGACTATAGACTGCACCCTAGACTATAGAATAGACTGGACTATAGACTAGACTAAAGTATACACTATATACCAGACAATAGACCTGACTATATACTAGACAAGATTTGAATATAGACCTGACTATAGACTTGACTACATACTAGACAATGTCAGACAATACTAGACTAGACTATTGACTAGACTAAAGTCTAGACTGGACTATAGACTTGAATATAAACTAGACTATTGACTAGACTAAAGTCTAGACTGGACTATAGACTATATTATAGACTAGACTATGGACAAGAATATAGACTAGACTATAGGCTAGACTATGGACTAGACTATAGACAAGACTATAGACTAGACTATAGACTACACTTAGACTAGACTATAGACTAGACTATAGACTAGACTATAGACTAGACTATAGACTAGACTATAGACTAGACTATAGACTAGACTATAGATAGACTATAGACTAGACTATAGACTAGACTATAGACTAGACTATAGACTAGACTATAGACTAGACTATAGACTAGACTATAGACTAGACTATAGACTAGACTATAGACTAGACTATAGACTAGACTATAGACTAGACTATAGACTAGACTATAGACTAGACTATAGACTAGACTATAGACTAGACTATAGACTAGACTATAGACTAGACTATAGACTAGACTATAGACTAGACTATAGACTAGACTATAGACTAGACTATAGACTAGACTATAGACTAGACTATAGACTAGACTATAGACTAGACTATAGACTAGACTATAGACTAGACTATAGACTAGACTATAGTCTAGACTATAGACTAGACTATAGACTAGACTATAGACTAGACTATAGACTAGACTATAGACTAGACTATAGACTAGACTATAGACTAGACTATAGACTAGACTATAGACTAGACTATAGACTAGACTATAGACTAGACTATAGACTAGACTATAGACTAGACTATAGACTAGACTATAGACTAGACTATAGACTAGACTATAGACTAGACTATAGACTAGACTATAGACTAGACTATAGACTAGACTATAGACTAGACTATAGACTAGACTATAGACTAGACTATAGACTAGACTATAGACTAGACTATAGACTAAACTATAGACTAGACTATAGACTAGACTATAGACTAGACTATAGACTAGACTATAGACTAGACTATAGACTAGACTATAGACTAGACTATAGACTAGACTATAGACTAGACTATACACTAGACTATAGACTAGACTATAGACTAGAATATAGACTAGACTATAGACTAGACTATAGACTAGACTATAGACTAGACTATAGACTAGACTATAGACTAGATTGTAGACTAGACTATAGACTAGATTGTAGACTAGAATATAGACTAGACTATAGACTAGACTATAGACTAGACTATAGACTAGACTATAAACTAGACTATAAACTAGACTATAAACTAGACTATAGACTTGACTATAGACTATATTATAGACTAGACTATGTAGTCTATAGTCTAGTCTATAGTCTTGTCTATAGTCTAGTCCATAGTCTAGCCTATAGTCTAGTCTATATTCTTGTCCATAGTCTAGTCTATAATATAGTCTATAGTCCAGTCTAGACTTTAGTCTAGTCAATAGTCTAGTTTATATTCAAGTCTATAGTCCAGTCTAGACTTTAGTCTAGTCAATAGTCTAGTCTAGTATTGTCTGACATTGTCTAGTATGTAGTCAAGTCTATAGTCAGGTCTATATTCAAATCTTGTCTAGTATATAGTCAGGTCTATTGTCTGGTATATAGTGTATACTTTAGTCTAGTCTATAGTCCAGTCTATTCTATAGTCTAGGGTGCAGTCTATAGTCTAGCCTTTAGTTTAATCTGTAATCTTTTTGACTTCTTCCTTTCTAACTTACCACCATAACAGCGGGAAATACCTCTCTTACAACCGACATAGTCGATGTACCCAAAATACTGCGAATACGTTGTAGGCCTAACTTTTTATTAAACAATCCGGAGCGACGTAAACGTCTTTTTATATATTGACCACATAGGCACCGTCCCTTTTAAAATAATATTGAAAATTGTATTCAAATGAGCTTGAAAATTTTTTAATTTTCTAACTTACTTGTGTTATTATATCCTGGGCCGGTATCTGTGCCGCCTTCCAGCCTATGGTATATGATAATTTTCTCGTTACCACATCACTAACATTACTTAAACGTCTACGGGTGGAATTTTGATTAACTTCTAGTAGCGAAGTCGAGTGTAGTGTTGCGGGAAAACTAAATTTTCTTCTAGATTGGGCATTCAGCATGGATTGGCGATCATTAATACTATTGGGTGAAAGAAAATTCGATGAACCGAAATTATTGCTACCGAAACCATTTTGTTGATAATTATCGTTGTTGTTGTAATGGGGCAAAGAATTGGGCATGGCGTTTGGGGAGTTTGAGAGTCTGCAAAAAAAAAACAAATAAAATTTTGAATTAATTAGATTTTATTTCTATAAAAATATAAAGTTGTTTAAATTATACATTTGGGATCAATTTTAACACAAACAGTGTGAGTGTGTGTTTACATTTAATTTCTATTTTACTGGTAATATCTCTCAAAAGGAAATTTGCTTACAGACGACTAATTGTCAAAGCTAATAAAGACATTTAGTTTTCCATATAAAATTTTCAATTTCTTACTTTGGAGTTTTATGGTTTATGATAATGATGTTTAACATGTTTTCTTAAGTTTTACTTTATTTTCTTATTGGTTGCCTGCAACTGTTAAGATTTGATTCCTTTACCACACGAATTAAATTTCACCTCATGTATTGACAATTAATTAAAACAAAACTATTTAAGGCGGCAATTTTGAACCATAGACAAATGATTTTAATTATTACAAACTAATATAGATTGTAAACAAAATAAAGATTTTAATAAACAAACAGTAAATATAAACAAATAACATAAAAGTCCAAAATTAACAAAGCATATAGAAAATAATTAACCATGTTGAATGTCAGTTAACAATTGACAACTTTACGCAAGCTGAACAGAATAGAACTAGATTAAAGACTATAATAAATAATATATTGTATACTAGATTCTAGACTACAGACTAGACCATCGACTAAATTAGATACCAGACTAAAGAATAGATTGATTCCTACACTAAAGACGTGACTGTAAACTAGACTATAGACTAGACTATAGACTAGACTTTAGACTAGACTATAGACTAGACTATAGACTAGACTATAGACTAGACTATAGACTAGACTATAGACTAGACTATAGACTAGACTATAGATTAGACTATCGACTAGACTATAGACTAGACTATAGACTAGACTATAGACTAGACTATAGACTAGACTATAGACTAGACGATAGACTAGACTATAGACTAGACTATAGACTAGGCCATAGACTAGACTATAGACTAGACTATAGACTAGACTATAGACTAGACTAGACTATAGACCAGAATATAGGCCAGACTATAGACAACTGTATAAAACAGACTGTGTACAAAGTTCTGGACCAGACTGTAGAGTAGACTGTAATTAAAACTTTAGACCAAACTGTAACCAAGACCAGACTAAATTGAAAACTTTAGAGCAGACAGTAGCCAAAACTACAGACCAGAATATAGCCAAATCTAATGACCTATAAATCAGGCTATATAATATACTAAATCTAGCAATATCGTGTTGATCCTAAGCCTGAAATGGTCCAACTACTGATCAATAATTCTGCCTATATCTCTTCAATATGTTTTACATATTTTTTTTTAATTCTTCTCTCATTCCAGTTAGGTGATGAATTAGAACGTATGCATCCACGTATCTATACTGGAGTAGCAAGACAAATTTGTCGAAATCCTGGTGGAGAATTTAAATCAGCTGATACAGTAATTTTACTCTTATCAGCTGTAGCTAGAGATCTCTTTCGCATCGATATAACATGGAGTAAAATAGTGTCATTATTTGCCATTGCGGGGGGATTATCTGTGGATTGTGTGCGACAAGGTCATCCAGAATATTTGCCCAAACTAATGCAAAGTGTTTCAGATGTTATCGAAGATGAACTAGTACCCTGGATCAACGAAAATGGTGGTTGGGTAAGTTTTATTTAAAGTTAAGAAGAATGGTCACAAAAACTGTCAAGTTATTTTTACTTACAGATTGGTATTAATAACCATGTTCATCCTGCCACCAACAAACTAAATCCCCTGGAATGGACAACTATTATTGTAGGCAGTATATTTGGTTTATTTTTAATATATGTTTTAATAAGATTTTTAATTACATATATAATTCCTAAAATATATCAGCGTATTACCGGTAAATGATGTTTGATATAAATATTGTACATAAATTTGTATAAAATATTAAAAGTAACGTTTAAATGAAAACTTTTTTAAATTTAAACTAAAACAGTAAATATTAAACGAAAAGCTTTGATATGATCATTTTTCTACTCTTTGCAAAAAAGCTTTCGTTAAGTTAGCTTTTGATAACAGCGTTGCCACAGAAAATGTAAATGCTAATCCCACAAATGTTTGCATGCAAGCTACGATCAACAACCTATATTACATTGTGATCAAATATCATATTAATAGTCAAGCCTGTAGTCTAGTCCATAGTCAAGTCTGTAGTCTAGTCTTAGTCTAGTCAATAGTATAGTCTATAGTCTAGTCCATAGTATAGTTCATAGTCTATTGTCTAGTCTATAGTCTATTCTATAGTGTAGTCTTGTCTATAGTCTAGCATATAGTATAGTCTTTAGAATTGTCTATAGTATAGTCTATAGTCTAGTCTTTAGCATAGTCTATAGTCTAGTCTATAGTCTAATCTATAGTCTATCGTCTTCTCTATATTCAAGTCTATAGTCTAGCCTATTATGTAGTCTATAGTCTATAGTCCAGCCTATAGTCTAGTCTATAGTCTAGTCTATAGTCTAGTCTATAGTCTAGTCTATAGTATAGTCTATAGTCTAGTCTATAGTCTAGTCTATAGCCTAGTCTATAATCTAGCGTATAGTTTAGTCTATTATGTAGTCTATGGTCTAGTCTATCGTCTAGCCTATAGTCTAGCCTATAGTCTAGCCTATAGTCTAGCCTATAGTCTAGCCTATAGTCTAGTCTATAATCTAGCCTATAGTCTAGTCTATAGTTAGCTTTAGTCTACAGTCTTATCTACAGTCAAGTCTTATCTATAGTCTAGTCTATAGTCTTATCTATAGTCTAGTCTATAGTCTAGTCTATAGTCTAGTCTATAGTCTAGTCTATAGTCTAGTCTATAGTCTAGTCTATAGTCTAGTCTATAGTCCAGTCTATAGTCTACTCTATAGTCTAGTCTATAGTCTAGTCTATAGTCTAGTCTATAGTCTAGTCTATAGTCTAGTCTATAGTCTAGTCTATAGTCTAGTCTATAGTCTAGTCTATAGTCTAGCCTATAGTCTAGTATATATTCTAGTCTATAGTCTAGTATATATTCTAGTCTATAGTCTAGTCTATAGCCTAGTCTATAGTCTAGTCTACAGTCTAGTCTATAGTCTAGTGTATAGTCCAGTTTATAATCTAGTATATAGCGTTGTCTATAGTATAGTCTATAGTCTAGTCTATAGTCTAGTCTATGGTCTAGTCGATAGTTTATTCTATGGTCTAGTCTATAGTCTAGTCTATAATGTAGTCTAGCCTATAGTGTAGTCTAGTGTATAGTCTAGTCTATAATCTATCCTATAGTCTAGTCTATAGTCTTGTCTATAGTATAGTCGTAGTCTATTCTACAGTCTAGTGTATAGTCCAGTTTATAGTCTAGTGTATAGCCTTGTCTATAGTCTTGTCTATTGTTTAGTCCGTAGTCTTGTCTATAGTCTAGCGTATAGTCTGGTCTGAAGTCTAGACTATGGTCTAGTCTATAGTCTAGTCTATAGACTAGTCTATATTATAGTCGTAGTCGTATTCTATAGTCTAGTGTATAGTCCAGTTTATAGTCTAGTCTAGTATATAGCGTTGTCTATAGTCTTGTCTATGGTTTATTCCGTGGTCTAATCAATAATCTAGTGTATAGTTTGGTCTAAAGTTGGATTATTGACTAGTCTAATCTATAGTAGGTCTATAGGGTAGTCTATGGTCTAGACTATGGTCTCGTCTATAGTCTAGTCTATAGACTAGTCTATAGTCTTGCATATAGTCTATTCTATTCTATAGTTAATATAGCCTTCGCTTGTCTATAATCCATTCTACAGTTTAAACGATTTTAGTTTTTTTTTTTTATTTTTTATGTACATATATTAACAACACTTGTTCCCTGCAAAAGAGAACTTACAGCTCCAATATGTATGAGTATCACTTACTCTTCCAGCTCTCTTTTGTAAATTCTCTTAGATTTTTATTTACTATTGTTTTTATTATTATTATTATCACGAATACAACAATGTTGGGGATCGTTCGTTTTGGAGCAGCAGTAAACACACACACACGAATTTAACTTCTCATTAGACTTGGGGAAACAAACATTCACAGTCATACGGTATTGTGATCCCTCGATCTTTACAACGGCAAAAAATACAAAAAAAAAGTAAATAAATAAAATTATAGAAATAAACTCGAATAATTGTGTATATTTTTACTGGTTTTTTGTTATGGTGTGGTGTTTTTGTTTTTTTTTAATTTTATATATTTTTTTCTATCATGTTTTGCTTTTTAAACCTTAATTCATCTTATACTACTCTCTGATCAAGACACATCTAGTTGAGTTTTGTTACTTTGATGAGATTTAATAATAAATAATTTAAAAAAAAATAATTTTTACAAAACAAAATTTAAAAATATATAAGAAAATATTAAATAAATAAAATAATTAAATAATTTAAAACTAATTTAAATAAAAAATAAAGGTACATTATAAAAATTATAAATTTTTTTATAAAAAAAATTCTAAAAAATTCCTATTGTAGAGCAGCAGTGAATAAAGCAAAAAAAAACAAACAAACTTAAAGCAACAGTGGAAAAAAGTCTAAGGTTACCCACGTAAATGAACTGAATTGGAACACACTCGCAAAACAAAGAGATCATACAGATCAGCAACAGCTCCCAGTGGGAAACATACATATACATGCATACACACATACTTACGTTAGCGTTAATTCATTTAGCAACATTCCTATCTGCTAGACAGACAAATAAATAGTTTTTCAAGCGTAACAACAATAGACCGGCCACTTTTAAAATAAACCTACTCGAAAAACAAACTAGTCTGCAGTCCAGAAGAAAAGAAGTTTTTGCAAGGGATCAACTTATTAGTAAACATTATTGTCACAAGTTATTCTACAACAACAGGCACTTATGCCTTCACCACCGTCTACTCCTACACGTTCTATACGCACAACACCCGCCTTTCCACCAGCTCCCAAACTAGCTAGAGCTAAATTAAAATCAGCCTCATTAGATCATGAAATATTTCTTACATCGAATCGTAAGCTGCGACCTTTACAAGCAAGTTCCTCATTAGAATGGCATCAAAATCAACATCCACTACTACAGCATCAGAACTCTATAGCTCATACTATACCACGCACTGGATCCACCTCGTCTTTAGCCAGTAGTATACAATTTCCCTCCTCATTAGCGGCAGCAAATAATTATCAAGATTTTAAACTCGATATCATTAATCAGGTGAGTGTTTCTTTCATTCGCAAAATATATATATATTATATTAATTTCCAAGCCCATATTTATTTTCTATTACCCTGCTTTTGACAAATTGATAAGAATTTTTTTGAAAACGTTCAAGACCTGTCCTTATCATTTAAAACAAAAAATATATGTGTTGTAGTCTGTCTGTAACTTTCCTACTGCAAATATTTAAACGACTAGAACTCATCAGTTTGTGGGTGTCTCGATGTGTATGTTACTCTGTACGTCCGATCGTTTCTTTACTACTTAGTAGTATGTACATAACACACCCTACGAAAACCGTAACTATGTTTAGTTTAATATTTAAGTCTGGTACATAGCCCTCACTAGGGTCTGGTCTATATAGTCTGTCTATAGACTTGACTGCAGTCTGTCTATAGTCTCGACTATATTCTGTCTATAGACTCGACTATATTCTGTCTATAGACTCGACTATAGTCTATTTATAGATTCGACTAAAGTCTGTCTATAGACTCGACTATAGTCTGTCACTAGACTCGACTATAGTCCTCTATAGACTCGACTATAATTTGATTGGCTAAAAACTCGACTATAGTCTGTCTTTAGACTCGACTATAGTCTGTCTGAAGACTCGACTATAGTCTGTCTATAGACTCGACTTTAGCCTGTCTAAAGACTCGACTTTAGCCTGTCTAAAGACTCGACTATAGTCTGTCTATAGACTCGACTATATTCTGTCTATAGACTCGACTATAGTCTGTTTATAGATTCGACTATAGCCTGTCTATTGATTCGACTATAGTCAATCTAAAGACTCGACTATAGTCCTCTATAAACTCGACTATAATTTGTCTATGAACTTGATTGGCTAATAACTCGACTATAGTCTGTCTTTAGACTCGATTATAGTCTGTCTAAAGACTCGACTATAGTCTGTCTATAGACTCGACTTTAGTCTGTCTATAGACTTAACTATATTCTGTCTATAGACTCGACTATAGTCTGTTTATAGATTCGACTAAAGTCTGTCTATAGACTCGACTATAGTCTGTCTATAGTCTCGACTATAGTCTGTCTATAGTCTCGACTATAGTCTGTCTATAGACTCGACTATAGTCTGTCTATAGACTCGACTATAGTCTGTCTATAGACTCGACTATAGTTTGTCTATGGACTCGACTATAGTCTGTCTATAGACTTGACTATAGTCTGTCTATAGACTCAAGTAAAGATTCGACTACAGTTCGATCTATAGACTCAGCTATAGATTCGATTAACGACACGTCATTAGTCTGAACTTTAGACTCGACTTTAGTCTCAACTCGACAAAAAAACTGATCTCCATTTTACTTTAGTATATTTTTAATTCTATAATATAGTATCAACTATAGATTAGTCTACAGTCACGACTATAGTTCAGTCTATAATATAGTCTATAGTTTCGTTTATAGTCCCGTCTCTAAGTCTCTCGGTAGTTTAGTCTTAAATCATAGTTTAGACAATAAGATCGACTATAGTTTAGTCTAAAACTTCGACTAAAATATAGTCTATAGTATCAAATATAGATAAAGATAATTTCGACTATAGTTTAACATATACTCTCGACTATTGTCTAATCTGTAGTCATATCTATAGTTTAGTCTATGGTCCCTAGATTCGCCTACAGTTTAGTCCATAATCTTTTGCGTCCACTATAGTTTGGTCCATATAGTTTCAACTTTAGTTTAGTCTATACTTTCCGTTACAGTTTAGTCCATAGTCTAGACTATAGTTTAGTCTATGCTCTACAACATCCGAACCTATACTCCATAAAATATTAAAACCAACATCAATCATCTCACACCTCTGCTGTAGCGCATTATTTATTCGTATTAATTTTTACTAAATTTCCTTAATTCTATTTTAAGTAGTTTTGTTTACTTTTTATTAAATTTTTTTATATTTTTTCTATTTCATTTATGTTCTTTTTTCCAAGCCGAGTGTTTTTTTCTATATTTTTGCTTTTTTCCTGATAAAGCTGTTTAAATAATCACTTTATTTTATTCAAATGTTTGTATATAATTTTTGCTTCTTTGGTTATAGCAAATTTTTTTTATATACATATATTTAGTAAAAATTTATATGCATATTGTTACTTTTATTAAGAACATTTTAAAATTTCAAATCGAAACATAATTCTTAAGACTCTACTGATGGTTTTTTTTATTTATAGTCGTCTTAATAATTAATAAGAAATTACTCGACATTGTTGTTATTGCGGCGAAGTGCTATTTATAAAACGATATACAGTCTAGACTAGAAATCTGAGTCTGTAGTCTGGACTATCATCTGGTCTATAATCTAGTTTATAGTCTAGTTTATAGTCTAGTCTATAGTCTAGTTTATAGTTTAGTATATAGTGTAGTCTATAGTCTAGTCTATAGTCTAGTCTAGTCTATAGTGTAGTCTATAGTCTAGTCTATAGTCTAGTCTATAGTCTAGTCTATAGTCTAGTCTATAGTCTAGTC
>NC_060954.1:11880509-11882181 GCF_022045245.1 Lucilia cuprina
GACTATAGACTAGACTATAGACTAGACTATAGACTAGACTATAGACTGGACTATAGACTAGACTATAGACTAGACTATAGACTAGACTATAGACTAGACTATGGACTACACTATAGACTAGACTATAGACTAGACTATGGACTAGACTATAGACTAAACTATAGACTAGACCATAGACTAGACTACACTATAGACTAGACTATAGACTAGGCTATGGACTAAGCTATGGAATAGACTATTGACTTGACGATAGACTAGGGACTAGACTATAGACTAGACTATGAATTAGACTATAGACTAGACTATAGACTAGACTATAGACTAGGCTAGACTAGAGTATTGTGTTGACTATAAACTAGACTATAGACTAAACTATATTCTATACTAGAAACTAAAATAAAGATTAGACTATACACCAAACTATATTCTGGAACAATCACTGGTCCAGTGAATAAGTCAAACATTAGTCTAGACTATAGACTTTAGGATAGTGGTGATAATAGTTGGGTATAAAGACTTTGATCGATACAATAAAATCTTATTATTGTGTTAAAAAAAAAAACGTATTTCAAAAACATTAATAATTATATTTGTTTGACAAATATGCTTAAGAATCATCAAAAACATCTAAGACTGTATCTCATTTTCAAATGACGTACTGTTTAGAAAATAAAATTAAAAAAAGATATTTATTATTTATTTTGTTAAGCAGAAAAAAAACTAGATAAATTTTGCTCTTTTTACGCTTTTGTTGTAAGTAGCATGACACAAAAGTTAATTGTTTTGAAACTGAAAATAAAATTGTAACACAAATGTGGTATTTCCTTAAATAATATAATCATAAAAAAAAATTATAAAAAAAAATAATTGCTTACAAATAGATTTTGCGGTAAGCAGTAATAAAGTGACATTGTTTTTGCTACATATGTATGTATGTGTAGGAAACTGAAAAATCGGTACATAACTGTAAAATGTCACTGTACACTTAAAGTAAAAGATAACTGGGTATGAACTCTGACATATTTTACATTTTTTAATGTTTTAATTTTCTTAAAATTAACATCAAAAAATGTTGTATTATTTCTAAATAAACTAATAAAATTTTAACATCTTGTTCGTGTAAACAAATCTCATCTTTTCGATTGATTTCGGAAAGTAATTATTTGCTTTTTAGAAATACATACTGCTTTTTAGAAGTACATACATGTACAATTATTTCTGTTTTATATTCCCAATTATTTTGTTAAAAAAGTGAACAAAATAAACAAAATAAAAAATAATAACAATAAAATTGTAGTGTGCGGCTAAGTATGTAAGTACTTTTATGCGAACAATACTTGTTGAATGAAATAAACATTTTAGAGAACAATATAATTAACAAGCGAAATAAATTATATTTAAACAATTCCGTACAGTGCGTGTTATATATTAAGGTACGCAAGTAATGTTATAATTAAACGGTTATAGTAGAGACAATTGATCAATCTAATCATAAATAAATAGATTTTTACTACAGTCTAGCTAGTCTATAGTTTAAATTATCAACTATAGACTAGCTAGACTGTAGTAGACTATAGACTAGACTATAGACTAGACTATAGACTAGACTATAGACTAGACTATAGACTAGACTATAGACTAGACTATAGACTAGACTATAGACTAGACTATA